>NW_024962334.1:7945701-8117287 GCF_019238085.1 Lagopus leucura
TCCTCTCCTCTCCTCTCCTCTCCTCTCCTCTCCTCTCCTCTCCTCTCTTCGCCTCGCCCCTTTCCTTGCCCCTTGCCCCTTGCCTTTCTCCTTGCCTTTCTCCTTGCCTTGCCTTGCCTTGCCTTTCACCTTGCCTTTCGCCTTGCCTTGCCTTTCGCCTTGCCTTTCGCCTTGCCTTGCCTTTCTCCTTGCCTTTCTCCCTGCCTTGCCTTTCTCCCTGCCTTTCTCCTTGCCTTGCCTTCCCCCTTCCCCTTCCCCTTTCCCCTCCTCTTCTTCTCCCCTCCCCTTCTCCTTCCCCTTCCCCTTCCCCTTTGTTTTTTAACCTTTTTACAATTTACCAAATAAGAGTTCAGCCCTAACTACTTCTGAATTTCCCTTACTCTATAACATCATCAGCCCTTTGTAACCTTTTGGCAGCCACTCCAAGCTAGGACTTAACAGCTGAAACTAGTGAAATGTCCTGAAAATCAAGGGGTTGTCTTCCTACTGCCTTGCAACAGAGGAACAGTGGAATTTCTCCTGTGCATTATTTTCTCCTCCTGAAGTCCGTAACTGCAGTTTCCCTCTCATTGGAATCTAGCTGGTATTTTCCCCCAAAAATGTATTAGCTTGTACTTTTCTACTCTGAGCAATATTTAGTGCCTGAACATATCATTTCTGCAACAAGTCCCTCTCTGTTGCCTTTGTTCCAAACATCAGAGGAACAAACGCTTTTTTGTGTCAAGGTTCCCTGGAGATGCACTCCAATCTTCTTTGGAGCTTGCCCTTTGAAACTCAGCAGAAATCTAGATGTAGTAGGGTAGCAATTGTACAGCAACGGCTGAGGTGCCATTTTGTTGAGTTTATGATGTGAACTATGGGGAGATACATTTCTCTTTTGCATACCCTGTCTTATTTTCCATTTACTTACTGTTTATGTGCTTATAAGTCATTAACTTCCAAAGAAAAAGAGAGACAAGCTTGCAACGTTACTTTAGAATACTTGATTTCTCTGGGGGCAGGCTTGTGAAGCTTCTCTGCATTCTCAGCTTATCTCTGAGGGCAGTCAATAAGTAAGATTTAGTTTGGTGATACAACTGACTCACTCCACACAAAGATCTCTGACCTTAAATGCACAGCTACCAGGAATCACATTTCCAAATGCAAAATCTCAGAAGCTTCTCAGTAGCTTCTTTACATACATACATACATACACTTTTCTGTATTGTTTGGAAAAATTTAAAAGTCCCTTAGTTTTAAAATAGACACAGAAAAGTATGTTCCTGCTGGATTTCTGTTCTTCTATGACAGGTCATAATTTTTGAGTGAGTATATTTTATAGAAATGTTGCACTGCAAAGTAACCCTTGTGAATAAATGATATGTACTTTAAGCCCATCTTTTTGTATGAAAAACAAATCCAGGAGATGCAGTTTTCCATTGCAAGACATCACTGAGGGTATTTTTGAGGAATTCATCACATTACAGGTTTGATCCCTTTTCCATTTGTGGTTAGAATGCTGTTTCTGTTCCCAGTATTATTAAGCATATTTCTAACTACCACCAGAAAATTGTATTCCTGTAGTCACAGACAGATTAAAATTGGTTTCTTGGTACACAGATGTAAAAATAATAATTCATTTGTGGAAGATAAAAGCATCAGCCATTCCAAACAGCTCTTTAAAATTGCTTTTCCTTCTTCAGCTGCCCGAAGAATGCAGATTCTCACATTCCCTTTGCTGTAAACACTGCTGCCTCCCAAAGTCACTGCATTCATTTCAGCTGAGTTACTTCGAAGGGCAGCACCCCAGCAATGGGACAGCAAGATGCAAGGAAAAAATTTGGAGCATTTCCACCAGCAAATGCAAAGCATTTAGCAGTGGAGCTGAGATGTAACATTTACAGGAAAATCAAAGTGAGAAAAGGAGCTCTTCTTTGGAGGTGTAGCTTTGTGTAAGTGTCTGAACTCATCTTGTTGCGTGGTGACATTTGTAGATCTAACTACGCAAGATTTAGTACAAGAAGCCCATGTCTCATCTTTCTGTTCCTTGAGGACTGCATGTCTCAGTATTTTATGCAACTGTCTGTAAGAAAGCAAAGTGAAATTTTGCCTTTCTGTTTTATGTACCAGCAGCCAGTTATTTGCAATTCTCTAGCTGCAGTCTCTCATCTCATGATGGAAACGTACAGGAAAAGAGCTAAGTCACAAACCAGCCCCAATTGTTATCACAGCAAAAGTAAGACATCACTGCCTTCTTTCTACCTCACTTCTGCATCACGTACCAGACGCTGAGAGGAGTGAGTGAGGTGGCAGTGAATCAGTGTTCCCAGCTCTGCAAAAATCATCTCTTCCAGAATAACTTTTGAGTGTGAATCTCCTCCCAGGAGCTGTCAGAAAATAATTTATTGGCCCTAAAGTAAGACATTGCACAACCAATCCTCATGTATACACGGGGTACCCTAAATTTTGCTGGGTTTTACGATACTGCCAGGAGAGCTGAGGCATGGCAGACCACAATCCCAAAGATTTTAGGCCAATCAGCAGACTAAACTGATATAGAAAGGGAAGTGCCATCATCCAAAGTTTCCTATGAAGCTCAGAAAAGCCTTTGTTGCTGGCTTTGCCAGAAATGCCCTTGTAAAAATCTGACCCCAATGGGAATTTCTCCTGTATTGTGACAAAAGTTTTTGCCTTCTGGATTAAGAAGTAGCCTGAAGCCCTCAGAGTCCCACCGAGGTCAAATAACTGAAAAGTCATTTCCTTTCATTCCCTTTCCAGAGATGGAGTGCTTTCAGTTATCAGAAACACATACATTTTTTCATGAATTTAATTTCCAGTGGTACAGAGAAGCGCTTTCTCTGAGGCGTATTCTCAACAGAGCAGAAGAGGCTCCCCTATTCAAGATCAGAATTGTGAATCATGGTACTTTTTCCTCCTGACTCAGGTGCAACATATTTTATACGTTCAGATTCTGGGGCTTTCTGGACAGGTCTTCCTGTGCTGTCAGCAGTTGTTTGTACTTCTTGTGCTCAAGGTATGCAGCACTTCACAGGTGATCCAGCTGCTGGAGAAGGAGGAAAGTGTCACCTGGCAAAAAATACTACTTTCAGAAGGAAAGAAGTGCTGCTCTCTGTGGCAGCACTGTTGTGTTAGTTACAATGGGGTTGGGTTGCTTTAGCCCAGGAAAGAAGGGGAGAACCAAGCTGGGAACCTCAGTACAGGAGAGACGTGGACCTGTTGCAGAGCATCCAGAGGAGAGCCACAAAAACGACCCAAGGGATGGAACACCTCTCCTGTGAGGACAGGCTGAGAGAGCTGGGGCTGATCAGCCTGGAGAAGAGAAGGCTCTGAGGTGACTGAATAGCAGTCTTTCAGTATCTGAAGGGAGGCTGTAAGAAAGAAGGAGACATCATATATATATATTGAAAATGTACTCAGGTGCTCTGGTGGAGGTGGAAGAGTAAAACCACCTTCACCTGGCTGAAACATAGTGCTACCCCTTGAGAACCAGGTCCACTTAAACAAGTTTGAGCAGTGCTGCAGTGCTTCTTCTGGCCTTTTGCACAGCCTGGTGAGAGTCTGAGAAATGTATTCTGCAAATCTCCTGTAAAGCCATTAACCCCTCCTCAGAAGCCCTACGAAATAAATGCTGTTCACAGTACGTTATTTCAAAGAGGCTGTTGTTCTTGATTTTTTCTTTTTCTTTTTGAAATAATCTCTTATTTTCCAAAGAGGAAATATACTCCTTAAATTAGATCTCACAGGGACGCTGTCTCCAAAAGTGTGAAAATGAATACACAAGCGATTGAATTTGAAAACAAAAATTAAAAAAACCTACAGCAGCAGAGCAGGAAACAAGTCACTGACATTAAAATCAGAAGTATGCAAATTCATTCATAAGCTCTCAGCCAAATCTAGCAAATTTTCTGATCTTTAATTCATTTTGCTCTGCCATCAGAATCCTTCTTGTCCTTTTTGCCCCAGCATGAAAATCCACCACTGAATAATGGAGCCATAAACTCCTCTATCTATCTCCTCCTCTAAATAAAACTCTTTATAGAAAATAACAAAGAGGAGAAAGAATTGAAGATGAAAAGAGACTACAGTGATGTCAAATGACAAAAAAAAAAACCCCACACATGCTTGGCAGATTAATTTTTTTCTCTAAATTACCCTGATCTTATTGGTAGGGTCATTCTATACGTCTTTGTTTTAGATTGAAGTGTCCTACACCTAGAGAAAGTGGAAAATGAAGTTTTCGCTTGATGTAAAGTACATGGGGATTTGTTTCAGTGTTTTCTTTATGAGCAGCTGGCCTCTTGCATTATGAGCCTGTAGAATCAGTAAAACTATTGCTGTGCTCTTGACATCGAAGCCCTCTAATGCCACAGAATCAATAGAAAAATAGGGCCACCAAGGAGCAACAAGACACAGGGGGGCCTTTAGGGAACACAGCAAATTATGTTTTATGAAATCAAGGATGAATTTCTGTTCCTCAGGGTAGTGAGTGAGCTATGACAGTTTGACTTTTGGGGTATTAATGCTGTGTACCTTTATTTATCCACCCCACACAGTGCCAGTGATGAACACTGTGACCTGGATCGTGCTGCTGAGGGAGGTGAAGCACAATGCCCTGCCCTCAGCAGACCTTTGTGGCTCCTGGATGAGGTGTTCCCTTCTCCCTGCAGCAGAGCCTCTTGGTTCCAGTGTCACTGGCATGAAAAAAATTTCCTTGTCTATGCAGATGTTCATATTCATGTAGACAAATGCTATCTATTTTTGTCTATATACATTTACGGCTGCAAATATAGCTAGCTAGCTAGAAATGCTAATGGATGACAATAAATGGTCATAAATACCACAGTGAAAACTTTTCCCATCATCTTCATTCGGTTTGTCATGCATAAGCGTAATGACATAACCAGATATTTAGCACTATGTGTCAGGAGCTCAGCATCATCTCACAGCCATGTCAGTGTAGGAGCAGTGGTGGAGGGGAACTGCTGTCCCTGGCAATAGAGCAGTACTCAGAGCAGTGCTACAGCCATTCATTTCATCATGGCAAGATCTCGATATATCTCAGCAGCTTGGCTGTAATTAAAAGTTGTAATTGATAGATGATTAAAGGCTGTATCATAAAAAATGACTTGACCCTACTAGTGCAGATTATTAGATTACTGAGGATAAGTAGGCACTTTCCAATAAGATTCTTGTTCTCTTCCAGATTAATCCTGGCAGTTTCCTTAATGAAAATGTCAAGATGTCTCTGTCAAATGTCTTTGAATTAAGAAGACACGTTATCATGTTGTGCAAATTGTTACCAAATTACACTCATGAAAGGATTATTATATCGTTTCCTTCACAGCAATGCATAACAAAAAACTTACAGATAGATGTAGTTGTGCACCAGCTTCTCTGTCACGTTGTCAAATTCCATTAATCTTCCTGTGGCTCATCTGTGCTTCTAAAATACCTGCCCTATTACTTATGTGTCTGTACTACTATATATTACACTTCTCTAACACCTATTAACAGTGCAAGCTGTAGACCTTGAAAATGGCATTAGAATTATAGGCACTTCATAGAGAGCTGAAGGCTCTACTGCAATACAAAGTGCTTAATTAAAGAACTGCTTGAAAAGGACTGAATGTAAGGAATACTTCCTTACCAGGCTGATTCTTCTAGATCAGAACAATATTTATTTTTTTTTATCATTTCTAGGTGCAAGCATGAATTTCAAGCATTGCCAATTTGTAACATTTTCACAGCCTGTCTTATATCTTATAAAGACCCATAACAATATATATCTCTATAGTGTGTAAGTTAGATCTGTAGATTATATATAAATCTCAAAAATATGTGTAGATGTAGGTATAGGTTATTAATTGGAGCCTTGCTTTCGTTTCCTAGAATTGCAGGAAGATTTCAGTTTTCATATTAAGAAGATTCCTGACCCTAAGTAGCATACGATCCCAAATACTCTTTCTCTATCCATAAGGAATAACAAAGAGGATATGATAGAATATAAGTAAAAGAATACATTTTCCTTCTTTTCCTTTTTGTATCTCAGAAGTTGTAGATCAACCTCATTTTTTTAAATCTTCACATATGTACAACAGTCGGTCTGCAGAACTGGTTCTCAGCAGGAGATTTTGTTTGCAATCTGTAGTATCTTCAGCTTTTGGTAAGGAAGTTACAAAAAATGAACTGAAATGAAATACTGCACTGCAAAAGATAAGGGGAACAGTAAGGAAAAAGCACAACTTTTTTTAATAATCTATAGCAAAGTGGAAGTGCAAGCCGGGGCTCCCAGACACAGACTGGGAAACTTCACTTAGGAAACTTTGCTTTTGCTTTTCTAGTTGATCTGACCTTCAAAAGGAATGTAATAGCTTACTGCAGACGTGAAGTTGACATCAGTAGGAGACAGGAGGGCTGAGTTTCATTCCGTTGTCTTTCTTTCCGGTATGCAAGGTAGCTTTAGTGACTTGGCTTAAAAAATTCAGGTTTTAAATTGCCTTCTTGTGTCGAATTTCGAACACAACAAAGCAGATACATCACTTGACAAGTATAACTTTTTTTATTACTGCTTCCCAAAGTAGCAAGCTAGGAAATAATTCGAGTTAGAAATGTAAGCAGGGTCCTAGAGGAGCCTGGATGCTGATATTAGTTAACCAGCTATGTAGTTATGAGGCTTCTCCTCCCAGGATACCTGTGCCTACTTCCACTGCCTGGGCAGTTTCTTCTTACTCTTCAGCTTGACCAGTAGGTCCTGGTTCAGTCATGCCGGTTTCTTTCCTTCCTTTCCTGACTTCCTACCCCTGAAAATGGAGAGCTTGAGTGCTCTTCCTTAAAGATCTGCCATCTCTGCTCCCCTCCCTTGTCCCTGAGGACAGTTTTCCAGGGGGATTTGTTGATTAACTCCCTGTAGAAATGGCATTTGGCTTTTTTAAAATTTAGCATCCTTATTTTATTCTTTGTCTGTGCCTCAGGACTGTGAGTTCCATCATTGCATGATCACTATGGCAGTCTCCAATCTTGATGTCACCAATCACCTCACTTGCATTAGTGAGCAACAAGTCCCTGGTGCAGCTATCTATTATTTGGCTCAAAAAGTTATCCTCCTGGATTGCCTACAGGTCATCAAGATACTTTTCCAGCTGATGTCAGGGTGGCTGAAGTCCCTTAGCAGGATGAGACCTGCAATCCTGATGCTTCTTGCAGCTGGGGGAAGAAGGCTTCATCAACAGGCTGCACTCGATCAGGCAGCCTGTAGTAGACACCAACCAGAAGGCTCCCTGTGTTGCCTCCATCTCTAACTCTCACCCATAGGTTTTTGACTTGCTCATGGCCATTCTTCAGGGATAGTCTTCACACTCTACTCCTTTCTCGATTTACAGGGCAACACCTCCTGTCCTTCCTCATCTGCCCATTCTGAACAGCTTGCAGCCATTGATAACCACACTCCAGTCATGGAAATCATCCCACCAGGTTTCAGTGATGGCAACTACGTCATGGTTTTGTAGCAGCACAGTGGCTTCCAGCTCCTGTTTGTTTCCCAAACTGTGTGTGTTGGTGCAGAGACACTTCAGCTGCACAGCTGACCCTCTCGCCTTTTTGGAGGATAATTCCTTAATACTTTTCAAGTATATCCCTTGAGTTTCCCTGTTCCCTTCTCTTTTTTCCTCAGTGGTCCCTGGCTCACTGTCACAAGATTTCAAGTGTGCTGCAGCGTTGCCAGCATTTGTTTTTGCAGCTCAAGGTTTTACACAAGACTTGGTTAGTAGGGAACTCACAATCAGTTCCTCCCATAGTGCTCACCTTGCCCCAGCACATTCAAGTGCCTTCTTTTGCCCTAGGCTGGCTATCTGACATTGGCTGGCACAGAGAAAAATGAGGTTCAAGTGCTGTTCTATGCTGACAGCACCAAAAATGCTTGCCTGTTTGTTTTTAAAAAGTATTATATCAGTGCTAGTAACTGCAGAAATTGAAATAAATAAGAATACAAAATCACCATCTCAGTGTGATCAGTGATCCCTCAGATAATAAGCCGTTTGTGAAGCCCTGGCATTCATTCCCAGGATTAATGCTATTTTACTGCTTTTTCAACAGCCAGGTTTTATAAGCCATTTCTCATTATTCTCCCCTTCATTTTCTCCTACCTTTCAAACCATTGAGGAAAGCTACTTTTCCTATAGTACCTGCAGCCATTCTACCAGCATCCCAGCATGCATATGTATATAAACTGAGTGGAAAATTCCACTAAATGAGAGATCTCACAGCTCTCTTCCAGGCTTACATCAGCTTTTACAAGACAGAAGAGTAAAGACATTCACTTTTTAAGACAGCAAGTGTGTTTCTTGTGGAGTATATTTGCCAATCATTGATTCCTGCCCTCTCCATATTCTGTGGGACAGCTGTGTGTGAAGGTGGCAGGACTCCTAATTGATGTACATCCATGTTTATGAATTAAGAGCCTTGGCTCATTCCTTGATACCTACTGACAGAGGATTGATTTATCTTCCTCTTTTGACTATGGATGTACTCAGTAAGAGATTAGCCCCTGCCCTTCTTCGTTTGCTTATCCCACACTCCCTGCCAGCATCAATTCATATGCTCACTCCCTGACACATGAGGGTCACTGTAATCAATGACAGAGAAAAATGAGCTGTTTGGATAGGAAAGGTGTAGCTGAGGCTCAGCACATCCCATGAGGAGACACACTGTGGCAGTGCAAGCGATGCAGCAGAGCCAATGGCCTGGGTGGGTCAGCAGCACATCCAGCTGGCCCAGCCACAGGCAGAGCACTTCAGAACACCTGTGGATACAGGCATCTGCTTGTTGTCCCCACCTAACAGGTATTGCTTTGTTTCTCCTCTCTTGTTCTAGAAATTCCACTGCTGAGGAGGAAAATGAATCCTGTGTGAGAGGAACTTTAAGGTCACTGAGATGTACCTGCAGACTGCTAGAAATACCAACATTATGTTAATCTGCAGAAGTGTGACACTCTTTCTGTGCACATGCAAAGCAACGTGAGTTTAAATTTTCTCGTTAACAGCAGTCACTCTGCAACATCCCTGTCCTAAATAAACTGCCGCTTTAATACTGAATATGGGCTGTAGAAGAAGAGGAAGGGATTGCCTTCCTTGAAAGAAGGAGGGTAAATGTCCATAAAAGATGCTACACAGTAAGTAAAATATTGCCACTTTAAAGCTTCTCCTCCTCAGAGTACAGTTCCAAACAGAATGTGTACCTGCAAAACTATTTAATGGTAAAAGGAGCTACAAAAAAACAAACATAATCTGTTTAAAATCATACATTGAAAGCTGGCTGCTGCTCTGTGCTGTGATTACACACAAGTACACAACCTGATGCCTGACTGAGACAGTTGATGGGCAGTTGCAGCTGAACAGAAGCCCCAAAGGAAATAGGAAATTGTATCTAATCAGCACCATTTCACGCCCCAGACATAGAATTTTAGAATCATTAAGGTTGGAAAAGACCTCTAAAATCATCTCGTCCAACCATCAGCCCATCCCCACCATGCTTACTAACCATGTTACTCAATGCCACATCTGCACATTTCTTGAACACCTCCAGGGACAGTGACATCACCACCTCCCTGGGCAGTCTGTGCCACTGTCTCACTGCTCTTTCTGAAAATAAATGCTTCCTAATATCCAACCTGGTAGAATTTGATGCCATTCCCTCTCACCCTATCACTGCTACCTGGGAGAAGAGACCAACCCCCACCTCACCACAACCTCCCTTCAGGCAGTTGTAGAGAGCAATCAGGTCTGCCCTGAGCCTCCTCATCTTCAGACTGAACAATCCCAGCTCCCTCAGCAGTTCCCTGTAAGACTTGTGCTCCAGAGCATTCACAGCTTCATTGCCCTTCTCTGAACACATTCCAAGGCCTCAATGAAAGTCAGCAGAGATGGCAGCATAGCAATGGATGAGCATGAGGGGAATCTGCTATCGGAAGCCGGGCAGCTTAGAGGAGAGGAGCCAACTAGTAGTGTGTAATACCTTTGCCAAGCATGCTGCCAAGAAACACAAGGAGACCCAGGCCAACCCAGAGAAAACATCCCTGCAAAACAGCTTCTTCTGCTCCCCACACTGCTGTGATGAAGCCTGAAGCTGCCCAGCATTCCCAAGCCTCTTTGTATTTATTGGCATAATTTACTTGCTTACTTGCTACGTGTTTATTGCAAGGAAAATGCCACAGGAGGAATCCCAGTGCTGACCACGTGGAGTAAAACCACACCAGACGTGACCCACCTTCAGGCCCATTCAAACACGGCTTAAAACCAGAAGGTCAGCCCTATCCCATCCCAACAAAAGGTAGCCTGCTTCAGACCAATTGCCATGAACAGCCCCCCAAAGGCACCCTGCCCCTCACACTGTCACTGTCTGCAAGACTCTGCTTGACAGAGACCAAAAATCAAACCTGGAGCACTCAGCCTTGGCAACTGAGGTTACACCAACCTGGCTCGTGCTTGAATGCAGCATGACTTGTAAGCACTATACCGAACTGTGGCCTCTTCAAAGAGGGCTCTGGCAGTGTACGATGTTTTGCAAGCTTTTGTTTGCATGCCTTGGAACTGCTTTGCAAGAAGCATTACATTTCAGTTTGAGAGAATTACCCTGAGGATGGTAGACAGGAAAGGTTTTATAAAAGAGTGCATTTTAAAACAATTTCAAGGTTCCCTCAGACAATTTGAGGCCAATGTTACACATCCCAAATACAAGGATGTTTCCACAGCAAATCTGTCAGTTTCAAATCCAAAGCGATTTGATAACAGGATGTCAGTCCCATCAATTTCTTGACAGAACAGTGTCATTTGGTGCCTATTTCTGCCATTTTCTTCCTACCCACAGAAATGAGAAAATTCATGGAATCTACAGATCAAAAAAGAAAACGTTTTTCCTCTATTTCCCAGGCATGTTGAATATTTTGCTTGAAATAAAGCACACTCCCCTCTCAGCCACCTGTGAAATGGCACTAACAAAACCCTACTTTTCTCGAGAAGGTAGGATAGCAGCAGCAGAGATGGATCTAGAAGAACAGGAAATCTGGGATTAAACTGCCATAGCAAAAAAATGCAAACCAAAGCCCCAAGCTTAGTGAATCTGTAGCAGGTGGAAATAAGGAAAAGGATGATGCTGCCATTGTTATTTCTGAAGGTCACAGTTACATTTGGGTACTATTTTCACTTCAAGGCTGTAATTCATGGCCAGCAGGAGAGTGTTTTTCTGCTTGTATGAAGACTGCACGATCTGATACAGAGCTGTGCACCAAATTTGTGTCAGTTCTGTGTATTAAGAGCCTTTAGTCCAGCATAGTTTTGATGAAAGTCACATTTTTAATAAAACAGAGGACAAAAAGCCACTTGTCTTGCAGTTTAGCCTTCTCACTGAGCTCTTATATAAGCATGAGTTAAAGCAATGCCCTCTGACAAATCTCTGGTATGGTCTCACTTTATATTCCTGGCTCAAAATAATTACTGCATGACCCACATCATCATCCCCATGGCTGCAATATTTCTAACTATGTTTGACACTCAGCTGCAGAGCATTCCTCTCATCCCATCTTTTTTCAATAATGCGAAATTGGAATTTGGATTAATCAAACCCTGCTGCTCACCACCTGCAGCACTTGCAATTTCCAGCTTTCCTGGCTACAATGGCAACAGGAAAGGCTCATCAGGGCATGGTAACAAGGCAATTGCTTCAAACCAAGGGTACGAATGCTGGCCACAGAAATATGGAAACATCATCAAAGGAACGGGGAGGCCGGTCCATCAAAAATGAACTCAAGGCTAAGTACTGTCTCCTTGCAATTTCTTATTCAATTATATAACCAGGAATGGGACAGGTCAAGGCTAAATGCTCAGAAATGTAGCTGTCCCTCTGCTGGTCCAGCTTAGAAGAGAGCATATTTCCCAGTGCTACCTGCTACACAGAGGACCTGCCATTAGATCAGAGGGAATAAGTTAGCAGTGAAACCAGCCCAATGCCTCTAAACTTTATTGCTTTTGTTTAACGCCTAGGAGGCAAGTTGCTTGCATGTGTAACAGAGCCTTCTACCTTTTCTCAAATCCAATAAAAAAGAAGGCAGGTGCGTGAGAACTACTAGGAGAACTTTGCCATATCATAAACTCCTGACTGATGGGGCAAGCCCTGCTTTTCAGTTAACAGATGAGCTAATCATTACAGCAATAGAGGAAGAAGTAATCCCATGATGCACAAGCTTCTACATGAATAAAAATGTTCCTGTCACAAATCAGGTGACACCATAAGCTCTTAAAGGTTTTAATCAACAGATGACTCAAACAAAATGACAGCACTGGACAACTTAAACACAACAATCATTGCTGAGTTTCAGGTTCTAGCCACCTCTTGAAATACCCAACTTTTCAAGATGGAAGCTGTTTCAATTTGGAAAATCAGTGATTTTTTACATTTTAGCAATGATTAATTGAAACATTCAAGGGCTTTGAAATTCGTATGTTTTCACAGTTTCAATGGAAAGTTTCATTTGATGTGTCCTTACAAACATGTGTCCTGGTTACTACAGGTTGGCCATTTCAAACAAAACATCATAGAACTTTTCTCAGCTCTACTTTCAATCTCAAAACAGAATTAATCACAAGTTCCTATTTGACAGAGGAAACAACATTACACTCTTTCAGTATTTAATAACTCTTCAAGGACTCATTTGTTTAGATTCACCTGGCAATTGGATTTCAGGCAAGCCAGAGGAATTCTGAGCTTCAGTGAATCACATCGGCTGTACCCACCTCTCTGTGCCTTGTAACAAAACCCAACTTCCTCTGATTTCTGCATGACAGGCTTTTCATGTTTGTCACCACCCTAACGAGCTTCATAGCTGATGGTGCAGGTGGAAGTTGAGCTATGTTTGTTCTCTGGCTAATGTGAATGAAAACTTCCCAGCATGACCCTCTCTATTATATCAGAACCAGATGCTTATTCTCTGCTTATCTCAGCCAGTTACTGAACAAGGATGGGCTCCCCCAACTTTATTTTTTCCTTTTTCTTTGGATCAGCTAGTCACTATTATTTAAATATTTCTTCATCCTTCAAAATGTTCAACATTTTTTCTCTTAGGAGAAAAACTCCTCTCTTCCCCCCTGCTCTTTTTTCTTCCTTTCTCTTGCTATTACTCTTTTTCTAGCATGTAATGTAAGTTTTCCATCATTATATCCACAAGAAGAGCTGTGGATCCGTTGCTCTGCAACTCCACAGATCTCAGAAGCTCTAATCTCATTTATACTAGCTAAAATTTTAGCTCTGGTGGATGATAAAACTCATCCTTAAAATTTAACAACAAACGCATCCTTAAGGACATAAAAATGAAATTATATTTGGCATTGAATAAATATCTTTCCTCTGACAGTCTACTCACAGGAAACAGCAGGAGATCATGAGAGTTTATCTCAGCCTTACAAAAACTAAGGAAAAGGCAGCACTGACATTTCCCTCCAGCATATGCATGCATGCACGCACACACTTACGCTTACGCACAGCCACGGGTACCCACTTTTCATGACAGAAGGACTTGACATAAGATGTGCGTATGAAAGCTCTGCAGACTTGCAGTTCCAAGGCAAACGTATTGCTACCAGAATATGCCTCATGGCATTTTCAAAGATTTCATTAGTCTCAGTCAAGTACAAAAAGAATATTGTGCATTTGATATTTGTGATACACGGTGTCACCTGCTACACTAAATGCATTTCAAGCTGTGATTACAAGCACAGCAACCTCCTGCAGGGTTTAATGTTCTTGCCTACGTAGCATTAAAAAATTAATCAAAGTCATATGCGTGTAATCTTTTCTAAATAATTCTTGCCCAGCAGAATTGCTCTCTGCAATTAGTGGTCAAAGGAGATAAAGTGGGAAGTGATCTGTTGAAGAGCAGCATTTGAAGCACATATGCTCTCTGGAGTAATCGATGCCCGTAATTCTTTTGATTTAGTATCCATAATATTACTTGTAAACCAGACAGACTGACAAAAGAGAACCTCTGATGCAATCCCATGTACATCTGATGATGAACTAACACAAGGACAACAATAATGTGATGTCCTTCTGCATGTGTAAGTGTTGCTCCACACAAACCAACTCAACGAAAGCATTTTACAGCAAATAAAATTTTGTTGCATATTTAGGAGATTATGGTAACAATAATGCTAAGGTCAGATTTTAAAATTTAATAAGTAAACAATTCTCATTGCAACTGCATGACTAACTTTCACTTACAACTGTTGCCATTATGGGCTTCCATACCTAATTGCCACTTTCTTCACAGCATGCTTTGTCTCTGCAGGAAACATCTCATTTGGGTATAAGAGAACAATTCCATCCTGAATGCCAGGGTATGAGCAAGGCATTATCAATTAAGGTTTAGAAGGGTTCCTTTATAAACGTTTATGAAGGCTCCAAGGCCGGCAGAGTAGTTTTGCTGAGATTTGTGGAGGAAAGTCCTGTGTTCTCTTGAGATTTCACATGGATGGATTTCATTTGTTTTTGTTATCTTATCTATTTCACAGACTATTTTTTCAGGAATTGCTTAAAGCACATTTTCAAGCAAAGCCTGGAATGGTTTGGACAGTTTTACTTGACAAATGTAATTAGCGGGAGCTATTTTAGCGGTGACCCATCTCTCCTTTAAATTAGCAGTTGAAAAGTCTTTGACAGATGGCTTGTGGTCTGCTTTGTAAGAAGAAACCCTTGATAATACACCCTGTCGGTTTCAGTCTCCATCAGGACTAGAAAGAAGGAGAATGTCCAAATTCAGCACCAATACCCAAAGACATCACCAGCACTTGGAAGTTCATGGGCAGTCACTATCCTTCTCATCTATATAGGGCAACAGGTAGCACCAAAGAAATGTGTGGTAAAAAAAAAATCAAAGTGCACAGTCATAATTTCTCGCTATTTCTATACATTTACAAGCCACCATGAAGGGAGAAATTGTAAGTATAGATGACACACAAGAATTCCAGCAGCTATTTTGGACAGAATGATATAGTCCAGCCAAATTTAGGGTAAAAAAGAGGGGAATGGTTATCCCATACCTTAACATTGCTAAGCCTATTAATACACTTAGAAATTATTACCTCACATTAATAGGTTATGCCTAGCAACTTACCCAATGGATATCAGAAGAGTTTAAAAGGCTGACATACTTCGACAGACCTGAGAAGTTGCCCATCATTTTACCTCCATCTAATGTTTTCAGAGAGGTAATTATGGCTCCTATAGTTCATGTGGTTTTAAGGAGGCCTCTGGAAACTAACGCTTACATCTGCAATCATAGCAATTGCATGGATTCTCCAGAGCAACTGAAGACCAAGACGGAAGAGAGCAGGGAAGCCCTGTTCTAACAGGCTTGGCTCACAGATGAGAATGATCTGCTGCCACATTTGCATTGGGAATTGGCCAGAGATGCTAGGCACAAGCAAATGGTACCATAGCTGCTGCCAGCACAAACATGGGTCTGGCCATGCTGCCAACAGCCTCCGCTCGCTGGCCCCCTTCCAAATGGGCATTAGCTACCACCTGCCTCCAAGCAAGGCCCAGATGTTGCCATAAGCATCGCCATGGCTGGAAGGAAGCTCTCCAGAGAAGTGTTCACTCCAAAAGCACCACTTTGGATGACTCTGCTCTTTCTTCTGATAGACAAGGGGCTGCAACTCCAAAACCATGTCTTCTGGTTTCTCTCTAGCAGTTGTGGTTACAGGCAATGCCTATTTCCTTCTGGTACTCCCCTCTGGTGATTTCTTGGCGAATTATAGATACTGTATTCAGACCTGGTTTCTTACCTTGCTTTTTATGGCATCTGTCTCGTGAACTTTCAAGTTGCTAAAGGTTGCAGAACGTGCCATTGGGAATGGAGCTGCCAAGAGCGTAGGGAGCAAGAAATATAATCGAAGGAAGGGTGGGATAGAGGGGAAAAGAAGCAACATGAAAGAAATGTAAGGAGTATGATATCTTGCAAAAAGGAGTTTAAAGAGATTGCATGCTTTTAGTGATGCAATAGGGGAAATGAGACAGGCACTCCTCAGAGTGGCCCCGTCAGGACAAGAAAAATGGAGGCAATGACAGGGACTCATTTTGGATATAAAGTACTTCTTAACAAATGCACTGCATCAACACAAGAAGCAGGGAGGGAATGAAGCAGAGGAAAAGAAAAATAAACAGAGAGAAAGTGTGAAGAAAATTAAACTGTCCTTTTATTACTGCTGTGGTTTTCCTCTCTGTAAGTGATTCTTGGCCACAGGGCATGGACAAGCAATGGCAAAGCCTTGCTTTGCTGGTATTAAAGCATGCATACAATTTTAAAGCATTGTAGCAGACATTCCTGAAGAAGGTTGGGAAGAGATCAAATCGGTGAGCAAAAATAATTGATGATTGATTCAGTCATCGTTTCCTGAAGATAATGCTAAACCTGCTTCCCCTTGCAAATGAGTCACTAGCCAGTTGTCCATTCTGCAGTGACTCCAGATAGAAGAAAACTCAACGCAAAGTGAAAGAGTCACAAGCTTTTAATAGTATCCTGTCTCTTGTTGCAACGTGTACTGAACTTTTTTTTAGATCTTTTTCTAAGCCTGTGAAAATGTTCTATTGACAAAGATGGGCATTCACTATTGTTTGGAAGGCTACGTATGCATGGCAATTAAAAATGAGCCTCTATTCCCTTTGGGGAATTAAACATTATTTCTAAGTGGCAAAGACTCGCATATCCCAGTTAAACCCACAGTCTGGTTATTTATGGAAAAGGCCACTGAAGCTTATGAAATATTGCCATGACTGGAACAGCTCTTCTGGGATTTAGCAGGAGAGTATGAGCCAGTGCTGAGAAGTCTGGGAAAGGGGATTGTTTGGTTTTCTTTTTTGCTTATTCTTACTCATACAAAGCAATCGTTTCCCCACACCCGTGAGATACAACAGAACCTGGTGGTAATTTAGCCAAATAGGTCTGCAAACCACACATGGTCTAATTGAGTGGTAAGATTGCTGCTTCCTGAGTAATGAAAGATCATTAAAACGTGCAGTTTTTCAACACCAGCAGTGTGTTTTTCTACAGGAGGTATTATTTAGCCATATGCTGGACAGCAGAAAAAGGAACAGTAGATACTGAAGCAACGGCACTTTCCCTCTGCTAATTTATGCTTGATGTTAAAGAGTTTGCAGCATTTGTGGACAGGGAGAAACATCAGAAAGACAGAATGCACAGAGTCAGGAAAACGTTCAGTCACAATAAGGTGTCACTCATGTCAAGATGCTGAGGATCAGTGAAAGGAAGTCAGCACACAGAGGGCTGCAAGTAGGTATTTTCATGGGAGGTTGGTTGGTAGGTAGTTTTTGTTGTTGTTGTTTTGGTTTGCTGCAGCACAAAAGCAACAAAGAAAGACATTGCAGCTAAGCAGCAAAGATCCAAGGAAGAGAGGTGATAGCAGAGAGCACGCAGAAAATGTGAGAGGTCACTCACCCATAAGTAGCTGCTGAAAGTAGCTTGATAGGGCAAAGAGAGCAGATGAGAGAAGGCTAAGCAACGTTAGAGATAAGGAAAAAGAGGGATAACACAAATGACTGTGACAGATAACCCCTCATCTGAGTACAGGAAGATGCTGTACTGGAACAATAAAAAAACACTGAAGGGCTCAGAGAAGTGTAGCAGTACCTCAGGACCAGCAGGGAACTGTGATTTTTGGTGCTTGCTTTGTGTTTGTGGGGTCATTTTTCTTCAAAGGACAGACAAAAACTTGAGGAGACTAGGAACGTGCAGGTTCCTTCGAGACTGGTGCAATGCAGATTTTAGGGAGTTGATCACAGCTGCTCTTACTACAGGAGTGACTGCCTGGGAAAAGTAAAATATCAAAGAGAGGCTGGCTCACTTGAAAGCAAAACAAATGGGAGATAAGGTTGAGGAACCACTCCACACATTAGAGTGGAGCATATTAGAGTGGTATACATGGCCAGAGCAATTAAATATCTACTAGCAGGAAGATGTTCTGGGGTCTGTTCCAATTTCCTCATCTGTTTCTGCATTAGACATGCAGAAATAATGCAGAGCCACCACCCCTAGATCTCTTCTTATACATTTGAGGGACACTGCTATGATGCTGCTACTCCTTCTCCCTTGGCCCTCTTAGCCCAGTATCAGCTCAGAACTTGCAGCTATAAGGGAGCATTTATAGCCAAAGCCTATGGCAGGATGAGAACACATCTTCCTTGCTCCATGAGCAAGGGCTCTAACTTGGGATGGGGAGAAGGGTAGCATACAAACCAGGTATCTCACCACACAACATTCTTTCGCTTTTTTTCTGATTGGTTTGTAGTGCCTCCCCACCATATTTGTGCAGTACATCTTATAAAGCTTCACATCACACCTGCACCTTCCCCAGGCAGTAGGCAGAGATCTTCAATGCTAGGCTCAGCTTTGTAAATCCTGGCCCCTAACACTGACAGTTGAGCTTTGGTTGCTGTAGAGCTTGTGATTTCATAGTCAGTTTTCATATGGTTCTCCTAGGTAAAAGACAAGGGTAGGGGACAGCTTCCAAAACAAAAAAAAAATAGGTGTTGCATTGTAAGTAGCACTGCATGTTCTCATCTTTCTATAAGGCAGTCTTTGAAGAGCAGAGTGGCAAAGTAGTGACCTTAAGCACTGCAGTTCTCTGACTTCTCAGCCAACAATATTCTATTGGTGATATTAATCTACATGTTTCAATGTCTCTAAAAAAGGTGGTATAACTTTTTTTCTAGCTTATTGCTTTTTCCTGGATAGTTTCCAGAATAGTTACGCTATATTATAGTTACATTATCCAGTAAATATGACTATCATGACAAGTAATAAACATTATAAATTGCTTTTCTAGATTTAATATATAAACCCTATAATGTTAGTGTTCCTGATAGAACAAATCCAGTGAGGGCTAGGGATACTTACTGAAAAAGTGATTCCACTGGGCTATCATATTATCCAATCATGAATTACGTTTATTAAATACATATCCTTTCCCCTTGTTGTTTGACCTTTGTCATTATGCAATAATCTAGACACTACTCTGTTATCAGCACAATGTATCATTTCAAATATTTTAATTGAACTTAAACAACTTCTGATGCATTCTGAACTGAGACCTGATCTGAACTGGCATGTCTACAGGCTCTGAGAACGTCCCTCTTCCCCTTGTGAGATGCAAGTGAACCCAAGTGCAATGCAAGATGATGCAGCCTGTTGTCTAACACAGCAGCCCACTAACTTCATTGCACTAACGATGCTGGTCATCAAATTGATGATTCTAAAGAGGACAGAGGATCATTATTTAATTCCCTGGTGTATCTTACTCACAGCTGAATAGAAAAAGATACTTCAAGATGCTCTCAACTTTTTAAAACACTGCTGCAGATTGATGCATCATTCTTTCCTTTGGGAGAAAATTCAGGCACTGTGTTCAGCGGATTCTGCTTTCCTCTGGTTTGCTCTGGCACCAAGATGAAGATGGCACAGATGATGGCATAGAGATGGGGAAAGGGAGTACATTGGGACCACTGGATAGTATGTTTGCATGCAGTATTCCAGGAAACTGGAGGACACTGTCCTACACATGCAGAAAAATGCAGGAGAAATAAAAGACCCAAAAACCTGAAGTTACACAGAATGCTAACATTGTGGGTGAACATACGCACTTCCTGCGCTCTTTGGGAAGCCCCAATTCTCAAGCCCTACTTTTTAATGACAGCAATTTAAAGTGGAGATGACACATTTAAATAAAATGCATCAGTATTAATATGACCGGGGGAAAAAAAAAGCAGCAGTAAGCATGCAAACCCTTCTTCAGATCTGGAGCAGAGTTTGCTGAATTTAATGATCAGTAAGAGTGGAGAATTTGTTCTGGATTTGAGAATGTTAGATTAATCAAGTGAATTGCTAAGATGAAGGCAGTAAGTCTGTTGTGCCTCAGGGTGAGGAGACAAAGGCAGGGGAAAAATAAATTGAATACTTGTGAAATATGAAATTCTGCATGAACATGCATGGCATGGGGAAGTGCAGTGTGACATTCAATGAACATCAGTACTTAAAGAGTAGGTGAGCGGTGTTATTAAGTGTCTTACCAGCCAAGGGATCATAAAATGAAATTTCAAGAATAGTCTATGTTGTATATAGTGTATTTTATTTTTTAGGCAATGCCATGGTGTGAACTCAGGTCAAGCTAGGACTTACGCTAAACATTCCCAAGGAGCAGATCCACTCTCCATAGATAGAACAGAGTAGAATGTCTGTCTCAAGTTTGAACAAGTCTATTTCCAGTGTAACCCCACTGGATATGAAATTCAGCATTTCACTTCAAAACAGCAGTTGACTTGATGAAGCCATAAAGAGTTGCCATCATCAGTGTAAAATGATCCATTCTGCAACACGGTGCGCATTGCTAGTCGTTTAGAAAGGGTCTGAGCAGGAAATAGAGCATTCACAGAGGCATTGAAAATCAAATGCAAATTTCAGTCTAAAGGTCAACAGCAGATAACATTAAATATAACCTTTCATATGCCATAAATGCATTGAATATATTTCCATTCATTTTCATATAGATAAAGGGACTTGCATTCACTCACATTTTTTAAATTAGATTTTTAAACAGTAAATCTGTATGAAATGCAGTGGCTCTCTTTTCCATAGTTCTGCATAACAGTCCAGACTTGTCAGAGAAATGGAATATTTTAGCACTTCATATTATCCTCAGGAACATCAGAAAACTTATCTATGGAGTTCTCCAACATCTTTTCACACTAAAGCTTTGTTTTTCACTTCGTAGTGCTAAGATAATTTTCATTCCCTCCATTAGGAACATAAGCATTGCTAAACCATTTCTCAACAGTCTCTCCTCCTAGCCGTTTCTCACTAAACCTTCACTGACATCATAAGTTTCACCAGGATATCTGAGGGTGGGAACACAGAGGTAAGCACATTTGCAAGTGACATAAATACCATCCCTTAGCCCAACAGCACAAGGTGAAATATGTCATTGGATTGAATGATTTCTTTCTAGAAGCTCCAGTTACCACACGACATGATTCCCTTACTTAAAAGTAAGGGAAGATTTCAAAGATGCCCCTAGGAAAACTGTGAACAATCAGATCAAGAAAAAAATTGAAGATGAAAACAATTTTCTCTGTTTTGATCCACGTTTAAAAAGTAGATACAAAAGAAAAAGAAATCTACAAGTGTTGTTCCTATTAGAACTCAGAATCAGCCGTCTCTTTGCACCAGGGATTTACTGTATGTAGCTCAGCCAGTCAAGCAGTAACTGACATAATTACTATTGATTGATCTTGCAGTGGAAAGGGAAAAATTCTTTCTTTCGTGGTACAGTAGGGCTCAGTTTTCATACATTCTGAAATTTTATTTAACTACATTTGCATTTTCTGAGTTCGTGCAACCTAAATAATAAGTGAATGTAATGCAACTTATCCCAGAGACAAGTAACAGCTGAAGGCTTTTCCCCACCTTTCTCAAGACATTTAACCCCACAATGTAACAAAGAACTTATACTTTTGATGTAAGATTATTTTCCTCAAGGACGTGGAAAAAAAGTCAACATCAGAGATCCATTAACCAAAAACAGTATAAAATAATGCAAAAAAAAAGTCATTTTTAATGAGAATGTGCTCTCTACAAAAATAATTTTAAAAGCGCATGAACTCTAAAGCAAGTTTTCTTCATTTGGGATTTCTCAGAGATAAACCTAGTCATCCAAAGGTTGGACTTCAGGACAAATTGCCAAAATTAAAAATTAAAAAAATGAATAATCACTTTCTTTTGGAACAGTCTATAATCCTGCCCAGCCAGAGACACATAGATTTAATTCCTTCTCCTTCCTGAGGAGATTCAAACCCACATTTCAAAAGAACTAACTGGCAGGACAGTACAAGAGAAGACATCAGACTCACTGAAGTGAAGTGAAAGGACTCCACGCCTTCTTGTGTAACACGTCACATTTCAGTAAGTAAAACAGGGAGGCAGCCTTAGGTCAGAAGAATCTTGTTTTGTCTTCTGATGGAACTAATCTTCAGATTTTGGCATTTGATCACTTTCCCTTTTAGATCTGCTTATTTGTTTGGATGGCATAGACTAGGAAGATCCCAGTTCAACAGGTGACAAGGGTCATCTGTGCAAGACAGACTCAATATAATGAGATGAATGAACTTGAAACCCAAGAAATGCAGCTAGGTCTTCTCCTGCACGAGTACTATATGCAGTGGAGGGCTCAACTAGAGCAGACACTTCAGGGACATGTATCTAAAGTGGTTGAACTGATCCTCCTTAAAGCGAGAACGGATGTTTAGAGAAGAGGAATATAGGATACTTATGCATGTTTTTCCTCCTCATGCTGCTTGTTTATAATCACACCTTAAAGCCAGAGGCTGTCTAGAGATATTAGGCATTCTTTTTTATTGCACCAGAACTTTGGGATAGTGGTCATTTTGCTCATAAAGGTGGGATTTAGCCATTCTCCTCTCACCACTGGGTAGGTTAGATAGCACACCTAGCAGCTCAGGCCAACTATCCCACTTTGTATCTGATCTTCCCTACATGAACTAGAAGTACTAAACAATGACTCTGTGGATTCTTGTAAACAGCAGTAACTCCATATACAAACACTTAGCATTGCAATACCTACATTATTTCATTGTTCCAGCTGTTACTGGAGAGAGCCTGTCTAAAGTAATAAGGATGTAAAAACAGAGGGCCGCATGGACTGTTGCAAGGTCAGGATCAGAGCAACATCCACATACCAACTAGTAACTCTCCCAAAGCGAGTACTGGTGTGCAGGCATATTAAAATATGACCAGAAAATATCACCATCATTTGTCTCTTCAGTCTAAGCCTAGATCTGCCCACTTGCAACAACTCGTAAGAACTACCTGAAACTCAGATGTGTAAAGATCACAAGATACTGGAGATCCACTATAATGTCTTAGAGTAAGTAGAATTTATAGGAGTTACCTGAAATTTTCTGGGAGAAAAAAAAGTTGTACTTCACTTGAAAAGATGTGGGATTTCGCCACGGGGACTTTCTAGTACTCTGTTGTTTCCTTCCTTTTCTGATAAGGCCAGAATACAGAACTAGACTAAAATGTTGGCAGCAATCTTCAATGCTCAGTGGATGAAGTCCCATATTTCCAAAGCTGATACATGGAGGAACAAGACTCAGTGTGGTGTGGTAGTTTCCCAGTTCTCATTTCACTGGTGCTATAAAAAAAAAAAAAAAAAAAAAGCTCTGGAGAGTTTACTTCTTTACAGTTTGGACAGAAGAGCTAAAGCTGGGACAGCTCACACAAGCACCAAGACGGGTAGAAGAACTATAGGAACCCCTTTCATTTGCTGAATCCATGTGAACAAAATAAAATATTTACCAGGAAAGTATAAAACAGTCACCTCACCTGATAAAATATTTAGTATACTTTCACTGGGACTTTTAAAACATTAATTGGAGAGGTCTTGCCAGGTGAGAAAGAAAGATTGTCTGGCACCACCTCCCAGGAAATGTGCTGCTGCTTTTTTTTTCTTGCCTTTAGCAGCTTTTGGACCTGTCTGTCCATACCATCTCTGCTAGTTTTCTTGATTCCACTACAGATTAAATAAACAATTCCAGCTCAGAAAAGACCCCTGCCTTCAGGGGGGTAGATATATAATAGCTATTCTATTCCTGTGATAAATCAATGTATCTGGTTCAGTGCAACAGTTTCCTTTAGGTTACTTGATTGAAATAGATCGTACACACCTATTGGTTTTCCTACATGCATTCTGTTACAAAGGGAGCTTGTTTAATGTTTTTTAAATGTTGCCTCCTGCATAGAACACAGACAAAGCAGTGCATACTGTACCTACCCCTCAGAAAGAGAAGAGGTACAGTCTTGCTTTGTTAACCTTGAATGTTTGTCCCAGCTCTCCTACACCATCCTTATTACTTATGTAGGTGAGATGAGTACTGCTTACACCATCAGCACAGGAGACAGCATCAGCTGTTCTCCCTGGAGAGCAGAGGATAATCAATAACCCCAAACAAAGAACTCTGTTCTTTCTGCTCCATATATCTGTTAGGTATGGGACAATGTGTTCCAACTTTATACATAACATTTCAGACAGCAGACAGCCTGCTTTCCCCCCCCCCCCATCATCACTCATAATGTCATTAGCCATTTTTCCTTTAGTACTGTGATGTTTATTGGAGCCCTTATTTTGCCAGAAATACAAGTGTAAGCATCTCTGCATATTTCTCATCACTAGAGCAGAGCTATCCTTGAACTGAATCACCACAACTGAAAGGGAACAGAAAAGAGAGGGAGCAACAAAGAACAATAGATACTGCCAAAACTGAAGATGGCATTAGTCTGGACAAATAACACATGCACAAAGCAAGCTGGGTTTTAGCAAGAGCACTGAATATAACAGACCTCATAAACACACAATGCATGACTGCTGGATGACCAACAGTCACCCAGCTCTTGCCTCAGAGAACAAGCAATACCTGTATGATGATCATGAACTGCTAATCCCAAATAAAAAAAACTCCAGACATCTCACAGTTGTCTTGTGTCATTTATATCTGCTATTAACAATGATGAATAATAGGTTTGTATGGTTCTGTTGCTTTTTTTTTTTTTTTTTTTTGAAGGAAGGCTTGACATCCCAATGAATCAGATTTACTCTGACATACTAAAAATAAGCAAAGAACAGCAAGAAGGACTTAACAACACAGGGCTGCACTGATGGTAACATATTTCAAAGAAGACTACTCTTTCCAAAAAATAATGTTGAAAATATTTTTCCCATAGATATCTTGCTTTTGAAATGTATCCAGCCTTTAATCAATGAGAAGTGATGAATAATACCTCCGTTATAGCAGGAGAGAGTAAGGCTTGCTAAGCTTCATGGCGTGAACCTGCCAGAGACCTGAGGTGCGATGGAAATAGCTCTGAATTCTCCTCAATTTCAGTGACAAAACACATTGGTTATGTACACCATCAGGGCCCTATGCAGCAAAATACTGGAATCAAAATTCAGGAGTTCAGATACAAGAATAGTACAGAAAAAGAATAACAAACAGCTTTCTGATCAGAGCAATTTCTTCGTAAGCCCAGAATTTTCAATGAAAAAGACAGTTGAGGTGAATATGGGAACAGCTGTGAGAAGTATTCAGACCTCACAGAAAAAAATTAACATCAGGTGGTGTTGGTAGCAGGGCTGTGAAGTTGGCTTTGGGATAAAGGAGCTTCTGGAAGAAGAAGTGAGTGAACCTGGCAGAGATCTGGCTCAAAAGACTGCCCAATACAGATGAAGTTTTCTCTGCTCAGAAATGGTCCTAGGAACTATGAAGCAGAACAACCAACTTGTATTGATTGAAACAATACATCTGTCAAATAATTATCCAATAAAGTATCCCTAGGTGGATGCTCAATAAATCATTGCATACACAGGCAATTATCCAAATAGCATTACAAAGTGTGGACAGTTACTCAATACATTGAAAGGGCAAACGACTGCACAGTGCTGTGCAGCAAGATACTGTACAGGTGCTGTGCTAAGCCCCACACAACCGCTCCTCCCACAAGGAGGGAAAGAATCATTAAGGCATAGGGAGTGTGAACTCATGGGTTAAGATAACAGCAGTTTAGAAAGTAAAGCAAAAGCTGTGCTTGCAAGCAAAACAAAATGAGGAATTCACTCTGCTTGCTACCAGTAGGCAGATACTCAGCCATTTCCATGAAAGCACAGTTCATCACACATAACAATTTAGCGGGAAAACAAGCACCATCACTCTGAACATCCCCAGTCCCATCCTTCTTCCACCTCAGCTGTAATTGTTCAACAAATGCTACACAGTATAGGACATACCTTTGGCCAATTTGGGTAGCTGCCCTGGTTCCATCCCCTCCCAGCACCCTCAGCCCCTCACTGGCAGGGCAGTGTGAGGAGTTGAGTAGTCCTTGGCTCAGTACAGCACTGCTCAGCAACAATTAATTCGTATGCATGTTATCAACACTGTTTTAATCCTGAACCTATAGTATAACACTGTAGCAGCTACTACAAAGGAACTTAGTGCTATCCTAGTCAAAACCAGGATGACAGGGCACATAACTACAAGTGACCAAAGGGTGCAGTTGAGACAGTTTGACTCGTTCTCCTCCCTTTGTTCTGTCCCACACTATTCTCACTAACAGTATTTGTGTGGATGTACTGTTTTCAGCCCAGCACAACTGCAGCCTTATGGATCTCTGCATGCTATGATTGACAGCAGTCAGGGACTGCAAATGAGTTGTCCTGGTGGCTCATTTATCCCTTCCCATTTGGTCATGTAGGCCCACTGTCTGCTGCCTCACTTACATTTACATAGGATTAGCAAGGTGAGTGATCTCACAAATGCTCATGAAGTAAACGGAGAAACTGGTATACCACCGATGTAATAAAGGCAATAGATTCGGTTTAGCAAAGAATCATATTTAAAACTGTAAGCTACCACATTTCCAGGATGGATATGGAATTCTTTTAAGGATAGCAGCATAAGCTGTGCAAAAATAGGGCACATAATACTCAAGATCAGTTTCTAATCGTAATTTCTGATCTTCTCACAGACCAAAATCCCTAGATATGTTACCAAACAGAAGTTTGCAGTTAATGTGCCATTTACAGAATCTTGTCCATCTTGGTGAATAATTGTTATTGTACCATGACTCATTTACTTTGTTTACACTGTGATTTCAATCGCATCCTAGTAAAATTAGATCCTTCACAAGGTAAAAATCATTAAATACCAGGTGAAAATAATTAAATTCACAAGCACCACACAGCAATCATTTGAATGGTTATGGATAGCTCATTTATTATAAAATACTTATATCTGTCAAGCCTGTTATGAGGGCATTCACCCTTGAGGAAAAATGGCTTTTTCCTTTGCTCCACGATCTCAGACAGAATTTGTCATTTGATAGGCAGTTATTATTAGCTTGGCCTTTTACTCTGGCTAGGGACCTGCCTAACTTGAGAAACCAATCAGTCCAGTGACACTCTCATTTCTTTCAAAAAAGGACAGGAGATTCACCTTACACATAAGAAAAGCCTTTTCTACTGTAAGAGTCATCAAAACGTGGCACATGTTGCTTATAGAAGTTGTAGAGTAGCCCATCAAATATTCAAAACCTGAATGGCTACGGCACCAAGCAACTTAGTCTAGTCAACCGTGTTTGGAGCAGAGGTGTTAGAGCAGGTGATCTCCAGTGGCTCTGCCAACCTCAGCCATTTTGTGAATCCGTGACCAGAATCTTGTCCATGTTTGACATAGTTCAGAGGGCCCTTTCCTCTCACCCCATCACATGCACTCAGCATAGCGCGCATAGAACCATGTAAGAAGATTCAGCACTACACAGACTGAAAAAAAGGGAGCATCAGAAGGCCCCAGCAATTCTGTAGCACCTCCACTAGACAGTACAGCAGGCTACCTATGGTTATTCAGTGAACAACCCCCCACAACTCTCCTGTATGATATATCTTAGAGATTCACAGGTTCTATTTTGGGTCTGTCATTAATCTAGAACTTGGAAGATTTTAGCCCTCTTTTCTTCAGCAAACAAACACAGCAAAAAGTACATGGGAATTCATAGCGATTTCTGCTTTGAAATCCAGCTTTACAATCTCATGTGAACCAGCTGCTCCTTATTGCCTTTGCAGTTTCTCTAAGGTACCTTGCACTATACCTTCTGTTTTTTACCATGTTTCTCCTTCCGCAGCATACAATTAACAAATGTGCAGTTTGAAGAACGGTGTGGTTAGGATGGCATTTTACAGGTTTATAGTTAGAAAGATAATCACGGTGGAAAGAGACAATCAAAAATGAAATGCTCACCTGTATCCTATGCTTCCAGTAGAAAACTCCAAAAGGAAGGATCTCCAGCAAAAGACCCTTCCCCAGTTCAGCCCTTAAATGGGTTTAGGAGAGGTGCAGCCAGGCTCCACCCTTCGGTCACACAGCTGAATTGCTTTCACCTGTGCAACCATGGCTGACTCAGTGCTCGCCTCAGGTGAGCAATCAGTGGTTCAGGCTGTGACTCAGCAGTTTCCATACGCATAGCTTGTCTTATTCTACATCTCTGATGGCCTTTTCCATTTGAGAGCAAAGTTCCCCTCCTCTCCAGGTCTACTGCCTGGACTAAACTGTCTGACTGGAACAATTCTTGTTTTGCAGATTGCAGCTTGGAAAGGTTAGAACATAAACGTACATATCAGTACATGAAAGTATGTCCAGTCATGGTGGAGATCTCTTCTAGAGTAATAGTGTCATCATACTGAAATGAGTTTTGCAGAAAAGACAGCATCAAATTGCTAAATTGATCATTTTTAATCTCTGAAGTTAGGTCAAGTCAAGCTTTTCGAGAGCACTAGCACTCTGCTCTCTTTGAAGCCAGTAGAGATTTATCAATTGATCTCTTTGGAAATGCTGATTTTAATGGAGATTAATAACAGCAATCAACTAGAGATGAAATCATCTTGCTGAGGGATTGCCCAAACCTTTGGCAGACATCTTGGAAAAAACAAAAAGTCCCTCTGAACCCTGTCTTGTGTTTTTTGAATGTCACAAGAAACAGTTTGTGTATTTGTTTGTCTGCCAGACAAACTGAATAAAGAAAACAAAGTTGGTAAGAGATTGAGTCTATAACCTCCGTAACTGCAGATTTAATCGCCAGCCTGTCATCTCATAGCACAGGCACTAACGTTCTTGTTTAAACCTGAATTTCTCAGGACAGAGCTCTTCCTTCCTGGTCTGTGTCCAAGTCTGGGACCCACATTACAAGGATGTGGAGCTGTTGGACTGGGACAGCAGGGGGGCCATGAAGACAACCAGAAGGCTAGAGCACCCTCCCTATGAAAAAAGGTTGAGGGAACTGGGATTGTGTAGCTTGGAGAAGAGAAGGCTCTGGGGAGACCTCATTGTTGTCTTCCAGTACTTGAAGGGAGCTCGCACACAGGAGGGAGACTTGCTTTTTACATTATCTCATAGTGTTAGGACAAGGGGGAATGGCTTTAAATTAAAAGAGGGAAGACTTAGGTTAGATATTCTTTACTCAAGGGACAGTGGGGCACTGGCACAGCTTGTCAGAGAAGCTGTGGTGCTCCATCTCTGGAGGTGTTCATGGCCAGGTTGGATGGAGCCCTAGGCAGCCTGATCCGGTGGGTGTCAGCCCTGTTCAATGTCCTTTAACGTCCCTTCCAACCTAAGCCATTATGTGATTCTATGATAGCAGCTTCTTGACAGGAAACATACTGAAGCAACTACCAAAAACAGCTTGACATACACACACAAACAAAAAAAAGGTTTCAGGTAGTAGATTCCATGCTGATGCTGCAAACAGAGCAAAGAACTCCTTCCTTTTTTATTCATACCCATTCATCTGGCAAGCAATGCTAGTGCCCAAGTTGAAATCCTTCTGAATGTGAAGACACTCTGGAGAGGCTGCTCTTGGTACATATGTATGTGCTCCAGGTAAAGATTCAATTTCATTTCTTTGGAAGCAGTCTTCTTAAATAACAGAAAAAAAAACCATCAGATATTTAGTGGAGATATCACTCTCCTGAGCTGCTGATAATGTCACTGCCAAGCAGAGATTGCTTTGGCTCTGGGGAAAACCACGAACATGATCCGTATTAGACCTATCCAGCAGAAATATCTATTGTGTTGCTATCATTATTTTTTCCTGCTTCTTTTAAGTATTATGTTAAACTGAACAACCAAGCAGATGGGAATATACAATAAAAAACGAATGGGTTGGGAATATGCTTTGACTTAGAAGCAATTTCCAAACTGAGATGAAGTTTCTGCAGGACCTATGTACAGTTAGTACAATCTATTTATTTTGCTACTGATTTTCTGAGATAGTAAACGTGTATTCGATAGGTGTTCCATGGTTAGTGAGTGAGATACCCACCCCAGGAAGGGATCTAATCTGACAAAACCTGAGTTGCTATGTGTACGTGTTGGTGTACTGAGCTCTTCTGTGCATCAACTCATACTGTTGGCCAAATAAATGCAACACAGTGCATAGAACAGCAGGGATGAACCAACCTGTGCCACTTGCAGTTCCTGTGCTGTTCCCCCCCATCCTCTCATTATTCCTTGCTCCAGACTGCAGGGATGTTCTGTCAGCTGGAGGATGCCTTAGCACCAGTCAGTACCCAGTGTGTGTTTGGTAGCTTAGGGCTCAAATCAGTTCTATTGCCTCTGGTAGGTCTTGGCCTGAGAAGGATCTTTTTGGAAGTTATGCAGTTCAAAAATAAAAGCAAAATGGCTGTAGAGCCACTATCAAAACTCTAGCAATATGTTTCACTATCAGTACTGTATTTTTACTTTTTTCTCCACTATCTCTACTACCTGTCCATGCTAAATTGGATTATACCACAGATAGGCAGTAATGGCTACAAATATCTCCTACTGTTGATTTCAGAAACCTCTTTTAATTTTGATTTGACATGGAGATTTCACAGATGTTTTTCTACTGAAGTGGAATGAAATGGAAAATGCTTATCAGCATTTACACTTTACTATTCTGCATCATCTTACCTCTTGCGACTCCCTTGCCAATACAAAGATAACCCCTAATACCAGAAAATCTGGATGAAAGAAATAGAAGGGATGTTGCTCGGCAGGACATAAGAGTTCATAGGGTTACTTGGGGGAATAATTCTTGGCATTTCTTTTGTTCTTTTTTTTTTTCATGAAAATAATTGTTTATCAAGATACTTTTTTTTTTCTTTTTGCACTTTAAATAACAAGCCAATCAGAGAGATAAATGATATCCTAGCTTAAACTTTGAACACAGAACTACTTTGTCCTCGGCTAACCTTGTCTCTTCTTCAGGGTATTTTACCCCACAGCTGTCATATCTCCATATGAATTCCCACTGAGACAATTGCTTTAACTTATACGTGAGGTTTGGTGAGCACACAGGTGGTGGCGCCAGCTAAAAAAATGTGTCTGTCCTCCATTAACTTCAGTACAGTGTGGACAACACTATCAATAATTCAGTCAGGACAGCAGCTTCTCCCCCTTCTCATGGAATGAAAGTTCACAGTACCGGAGCTTTCTCCCTTGGGGACACTGTAGCTTTTTACCTGTAAGTAAATGCAGATCCCATCCTTTAATTTTCGCAACCTCTATCTAAATCACTGGGGAAGATTTAGTTCTTAGCTTTTAATTACCTGAGTACACTTTGATATGTTCCTCGTCCATCTATATTGTTTAGCAGACCTCTACAAGTTTTGGGAGATGTTGCCCGATTAAGGAGATGAGTACCATGACTGGTAGCATCTGCTGAAGAAATAGTACAAGTGTTACGCCTGCAGTGCCCTCCCAGTCTCCAGTGATTGGTAGTTCCCAAGCTTTCTGAGATATCTGAACCCTATATTCTGCAATAATCACCAAAGTTTTGCTCTCTTTGAAAATCTCTTTGTAAATATAGTTTCCATGACATCTAGGAACACTGAGTTACACTGTGTAACTTCTTGATACTCACAGAAAACTACTTCTTCTGATTTGTTTTACATTTGCTACTTTTAAAATGCCATTGGATAAACTCCAGCTATTCTGGAGAAATTGGGAAAAATGCTAGTGCTGTTAAAGCTCACTTTGCTGTTCAAATAGCAAATGCAATATTATGAGTTAGTAAGGCCAAGGAACCAAGAAGAAGACAGAAAACATAATTACATATAGCAGCATAAATCTGTGTTGTAACCATATTTTAATACAATATTGTGCAGAGACGTTCTTTACGATAAGGGTGACGGAGCACTGGAACAGGCTGCCCAGAGAGGTTGTGTGTCTTTTTTATGGAGGTTTTCAACACTCATCTGGACACCTACCTGTGTGACCTATTGTAGGGAACCTGCTTTAACAGGGGGGGCAGGACTTGATCTTCTGAGGTCCCTCCCAATCCCTGCCATTCTGTGATTCTGTGATAACAAGATCCACGATGCTTTGTATGTCTGTTTTGGTGTCTTTGAAAATGTAGGGGTCTGCTTTCTTTTGCAAAGATGTTTTGATGTTTGTAAACACTAAGCAGTGCATATCCTTGCCCTAATCTTCATTGATATTTGACTATTTGCTTTGTTTTCTTGCACAGATGCATGCTGACATCAGGATACCATAAACACACGATGATAGTCTGTGAAATTAATGGGCCAGGAACACAAGGCCACAGAGTAAATTTCTTACTCATTCTGGATTACAGGCTGATCAATTGTGCTGCATTGTAGCTGTCCCTGCTGATATGGGAAGTTCAGTATTCAATGAAATACTTTTTTACAATATTGTTACAGGCATGTTTGTTTTAAAACAGCCTGGCACGGCTTTGTTCTCTCTATACTTTCTGATTGATTGTATTCACTGCAGGATTAAGATGCGGCATTTGAAGCAATTTAGTGATTGAATTGAAAGGTTTCTGTAAAAAAAAAATCTCTTTTTTTTTTTTTTGGTCAAGAGGGAAATGGAGAGCCATGTACCTTAAAATACTATTTCATGCAATTACATGTGTTATATGCAGTGATATCTCACCATCTTCCAGTAGCCTTTTATAATAGTAGAAAGAACACAAGGTTTTTTGATCCATCCACCTTTTTGCTGTAACAAAACTCAGAATATTTGAGTCAAATGATGATGGTGTCTGTTCCTTGAACTTAAAACAAGAATCTCTCTTAGGTGCTACTGAGTAAGACCTCATTCTCTATGAGACAGAAGGTACAGCTGCGATACAGCTGCCCATACTGAACCAGGTTTCAGTCTCTCAGACAATGGGCAATGATATCAGGACTATACCTATCAGCAGTGCTATTAAACACTTTCATTTTCTTTGAAGACACTGCTAAAAGTCTGTGCTCCTAATGCCTCTTGCCTGCAGTCTACCTGTAGTTGTTTCCCCAGAAGACAGAAGTCAGGAGAGAGATTTTCAGCTGTGTGGGGATGTGCTAGTAGGGGTACAGGAACATCTTATGGAAATCTCACTGGAACACCCTAGGCAGAGAGATCACTTTTAAAGGCCTAAGAGCTCCTAAGCACTTCAGGCAGAAGGCTGCTCAGTCTCATGTATATGTTACTTAATCTTTGAACAATCTTTCTGGAAAACTGCAGATGCTTCTGGTTTTCTTTTCTTCTTTTTTCCAAAGTTTAAAAATGGGCAACACATTTTCAAAAGAGACACATGACTTTCAGATGTGCTGACCCATTTTAAATACCTTACTAAGTCTCACCTTCCAGATGCAAGATGTTACTTGCATCAGTCCTCCATGACTGTAAGTAGCAAAAGCCCAAAGTGGTTCAATTCAAAATCTATTTTCACTTCAAGATCATAATTCACTGCAGCCCAAAAGAAAAAGTTCTGTTTTTCACAAAGTTTTATTTCTTCTTGAGAAAGGATTCTCTGGCATTTTATGATCTGCTTCTCCATTACCATTTGTGGGAGGAATGATTTAGCAGTACTGACTTGTAAATATTGATCGCATCCCATGGAAAAGTAATTAGTGCTGATTGCATCACATAAAGAGGACAGTTTATTGCACAAAATAGATTAACTGTTGTCATGAAAGCTGTATTGCTGCATACATTAAATAGCACTAATGCACGGTTTTCTACACCTGCACATTCTGTATTTAAGCAAGCTAAAAAATGTATACCCTATCATAACGCTTATTTTTCTTTTAACCATTTTATCTGCTGATTGAGGTCATTGCTCTTGGACTGAAGCAGACCAGAGGAGATTGGCTCTCCTTGGTGGCTGCAGTGCACAGTGCACTCTTTCTCAGGGACAACTGTCCTCACTTTTGTACGAGCTGTAGGCAATGTTCTGACAGTTCCCACAGGTGGCAATGAGAACAGAACCATGACCCCAGCTTTGAACAGCGTATATCTGAGGGCAGAGCTGGACAGCCCTCAAACCAGCTGATGCCATTAGCAGCTTTGTCAGATGCTCAGCCTAACTCAGCTTTCCCAGATGAGTGTTTACATTCTCACGTCTCAGCTGGTGGGATGGAACATGCAGTTTTCTGTCTCTGTGGAAAATTTCCAGAGTTCAAACCACTGAAAGCAGTGGTGGTCTATGTCAGAAGGATTAACTTCTGCAAGGAAACGAATGGGGCTAATGCAGACAATCTCTTGAACGTGCAAGGTGACGATTTATTTCAGATGCTCAGAGGCTAATTAGACATTTGCTAATGCATTTAGACATAGACCAGTATGTAGTGCATTGAAACAAACAGCAATGATCATGTCTGCTTTGCACTGACCAGCTGGTGCACAGAATCAGAGAAAGAAGAACATTTCTGACTCAGAGGTATTTAAATTGCCATAAGCATGACACTAGAAGAAAAACCCCACAAAATTTCCGCATATATAAGGCAATTTGAGAAGGAAACAGTAAAAATAAGTGAGGTGCAAGACATTTGGAAGAACACAGAAACACACTGTACCTTCCTTTAAACCTCCATATGAAAATCATCAACAGTTAAATCTGTACCTTAACTTTCTCCTGCTTGTGACAGGATTATGTTGCAGCCCAATGACAAATCCACTTGGAAGTTCTAGTCTGATTTTTCACGTTAGCTTAATTTTAGTAGTTAGGGTCAAGACTCAGATTGGTAGTAACTCTCAAATACAGTCATTTTCAAGTTGTTCCATGGTCTGAACAACCAAGGGCAGAGGGCAAAGGAGATACATATGTTCTCTGGCATCACTTGAGTTTTTCCATCTCTTGGAACACAGCCACAATGAACACGATCCGTTGAAGCAGTGTAAGAGCTGGGGGATCAGTAAGGACGCAGATTAAAAGAAAAATGCACCAGAGACTTGTTAGGGTTTGCATGAAAGATTCCTAAGTAGACAGCTGAAAACAGTGTGTTATGTCTGCCAAAATAATGAAGAACAGATTGCAAAACAAATTAATAACAAAGGGCAGCATCTGGGCAAATGTGGCTATCTACACTTCTGATTAATTCCAAGGGGGAAATATGACAAGACTATAGAACTGAACCAGAATATATTATAATTCTAAGTTCCTCCTCATACACTTATAAGCCTGCCAAGCTCTTGTTTCTCAGGACATTGCTCAATAGTAGACAAAATAAACTGTCACGTGGATAAGATTAACCACACTTTGTTAACCATGAGCCAGTTCAGTTAAGGGAAAGTACCATCCACAGGTGGACAATCATCTTGGAAAAGAGCTTGATGTGAGATCTGGGAAACAGTCCACCCAGGAAGTCTGAATTCCACAAAAGGTAAGTTGATGGAAACAATAATAATGGATCGATTCACTTGACACAAGGCTGATAAAGCTAATACACTGAGGAAAAGCAAAATCCTTCATGGGATGTAGGTTTACGTAAGAAATAATGCCTTCTGTGAGGGAATCAGCATGCATTTAAATAAGAATGGTTTGGCTGGTATGGTTTACAAACACTTCTATTAGGCTTTGAAAAGGTGTCTTAATAAGTGCTTTTAAATACATGCAGTTATCAAGGGATATGTAAGATAGAGATTAAAATTTTATAAAATGTTATCATCATCTTTGAGAAAGGATAGACATACATGATCAGTTTTCAAAATGGAGGAGGTCATCCGTGGCATCCATGCTTTGATTGGTGGGGTTAATGAACGGTCCTGGAATAAACGGGATAATTTAGTACTGAGACAAAGTTATCCAGTGGAGTACAACTGACTACAAAAAAGTATCTCATTAAACTGAGTAGCTGGTGACTCCTCGGCAAATTAAAATCAACAAAAAAGAAACCTTGGTGATATGCATGCTGTGCTCATGCCTATATATGGAAACTACTGCACAACACGCAAAGCTAGCAATGCAGTATCTGTAGGTAAACATTAGATATTAACTGTAAAGAGAATATAGCACTGATTCCAGAGCAGAAGGACTTCACATACAAAATTTGACATTCAGAGTACGACATAGAAAAATAAGGGGCTTTTTCTTCTTTGAGGGACTACTTAATGGAAGAAGTTAGTTAATATACTCTCAACTAGACAGAATCCTTCCATTTTCTTTTAAAGTTTCCTGGGGATTCACCTCAAGTTACAAAAATCAGAGTCACTCTTGAGAAAAAAAGAAAAACAATAAATAAACCCCAACAACAACAGCAAGACCACCAGCTCCAAAATTCCTCCTGTACCAATTTATTTATTTCCATTTACCATGCAGAGGGCTGAGCCCCTCCATTTCTTTATAAGGAAAGTTCCCTAGAAGGCTAGTTTTTCAAACAGCACAAGATCACATATGATAGGACAGCTTCAGCTTAGAATTCTAATAAAGATTTAGATTATATGAGATTACGTGGATTAAAATTGAAGAGAATATGCTGGAATTTGCATGCAGAGCCTCAGCAAGAAAAAAGTCACACTGAACTCAGAGCAGCTGTACTGACTTAGAGCAACGAGTGATTCAATCCACTCATGGTCACCAGAGCAAACAGAAATGCATATGCTACACAGCTATTCCAACACTCATTCCTGTGCTGCCATGGATTAACAACACACACACACAGAAATAAATAAATAAACAGAAGAGAGCTAAAGATATTAGAGTTATATTAAAGTAAACTGTCACTAGTGCTTTCTCCTTCCCTCATAATTTAAAGATTATTTTTAAGTGAGTTAAGCACTTGCAGAAAATAGCAGATTTAATAGCTATAATCAAAAACTCTTTATTCACAAACATGCAAATTGGTGAGTTGGAATGTGAACATTATCCATGTATTACCCTCCTGCTTTGCTTCAGCTCTACAGCCTTGAAGCATGAGAGAGAATGTGCCTCCCTTAAGCTGCCTGCAGATGAATGTGATGTTATTCTTTCAAAGACTACCATGTCTAGGTTTACTTCTGTAGAAGGGTCTGGGCTGTGGTTTCCTTAAATCAATATGATGACAGTCCTCATGCATTAAAGATTGTTTTTCTAGGCTGTTCTATAAAACAGCTTTTTACCCATATGATCACATTTAACTCAATTGCTAAACCTGCCTTTATATAAAAAAAAAATGTGATGACACACACTGCATTCATAACTCCTTTTAGCTGGAACACTAACCCATTGTGAATACTGAGCTGTGGCATGCTCCTCAATGCCCTGTAGTAATAAGAAGCAGAAGTATCTCTTAATCCTGCTGTCCTCAGAAAAAAAGTCAGTCCTGAGTGTCAAACTTCTGCAAGTCTTCTGCACAATTCCTCACACAAAGAGAGACATACACCTGCCTTGACAGTCATACACATGACCCAGGCTTCCCACTGGGCTCCTAGTCTTTTTGAGTTGATTTATAGAGATTCTCTACAGAGTTCCTTTCCAGCATGTCAGCTCCTAACCTGTACTGATGCACGTGCTTATTCCTCCCCAGATGCAGGACCTGCTCTTGTGGAACCTCCTTAGAGTCACCTCTCCAGCCTATCCAGGTCTCGCTGAATGGCAGCACAGCCTTCTGGTGTGTCAGCTACTCCTCCCAGCTTTTTATCATCAGCAAATTTGCTGAGGGTGGACCCTATTCCTTCATCCAGGTCATTGCTGGAGATGTTGAACAAGATTGGACCCAGTACCAACTGCTTGGGAAACTATTTCTTTTCCTTGTTTACCTATTGAAATTGGAACAGAACACGCGAAGTTGTCTGCTTTCAGAACTGTTTCTCCACAATAGACCTCAAATATTTCTGTCTAAGAACAATATCCTGCTGTTTTTTCTCTTTATATTGACATTTAAATCCCTCAAGGATGACTGAAGAAACAAGAGCTTCTTCCATCATAAAGATTCTGCTCTGTAAAGAAAACAAGAAAAATAATTCACTATGTAACTAGTAAATAGGAAAAGAATGTGCATTACATATAAAATTAAAAGTGCACTAGAATTAAATCCATGAATAGCCAGGAATACTGATTAAGTCACAGAATTGTTTTTTGCTTCTTCTTCAAATAGATGTGATAGTTATACAGGGCTTCACCTTACAGCGTGCATCCCAACTTTCTACTAAGTTCTCCTAAGCACTAGAAAATCACTTACCCTTTTGGCAGGTAAGCTGTGTAGTCTGAACACAGAACTAGCGTGCTTTGTCTCTCTTGCCTTGTTTGGAAACACCAAAAGTTTTCCACTTCAGTTTGAGTTGACTGAATAATTTTCTTCTTGACCTTTTTCTCAATCTCTGCTTTTCACAACCCACCTTTCTTGAGCATACTAAGAAAAAACTTTAGGTACTCAGAAAAGGCTTTTCAATAAACAATCTTCTACACCAGTAACTTCTAGAGATCAAGAGATGCCTTCAGAAAGTTGCCAAGCAGAAATCAACTCTTAGGTTACAAATCTGGTCTCTATAATGAGCATAAAAAAAGAGGCAATAACAGGATCAGGGCTGGGATTGGGAATCAATGACCAACTCTCAGACAGTATCCCTGTCTGAAATGTTCAGTTAGGTCTAGATGCAGCAAAATATTTGCTCCTCTCCACTTAAAAAATATATATTTTTTTTTTTTGAGCTTGAAAATTACAAAGTAGTGAAAAGTAAAACAATCTAAATGTCAGCAGCTCGTAAGTCATCTGTTTTTCTGGACAGGAGCAACATGATGAGCACTCAGACAATCCTATTCACAAGGCTTGGTGAGAAGGTTGTGCTTGTCCTCACCCCTACAGAGATATACAGCAATCATAATCAAGTCAGTCCCTTGTAGATGTAATATCAAATATTTCTGTTCTCATGTCATGAACCAGTAAAATCTGTTCAGGAAAGGAGCCCAGCAGGAAGGTATGGATCCCACAGGCTTGAAAGCGGCTAAATCTATTATTCTGATTTAGCTCAAAATACTTCAAAGTGCTAAGGTCTGAAATGTATAAGGCTGCCAGTGAAAAACAGGGAAAATGACACCTGGTAGCTTCTCTGACAAATATCTTAGAAGAGGTTTGCAAAGCAAACTTCTTAGAAACTGCTCTTTCACGGTGCATATTTAGAAGCGTTAGGAGCAGAACTTGCACACTTTCTTCTGAAGTTCTTGAGATCGGTCAGCCTTACCTTAGCTCTCAGCTGCTGATTTACAATAACCTGTAACACTATATAGTAAAGGCATTATTAGCTATCATGACCACACTGATTGTGGAAAGCAAGGCTCTTCTGTCCCTCTCTTTTCTACAAGGATAACAACCAGTCGCCCACAGACAGAATGGTTTGAGAAAGAAAGAGCAGTTTTAAGCAGATCTCTGCTGCCCTGCATTACTCCCTGCAACAGATGGATGCAAAATCATTTTACTGAACATAATTTATTCCACATACATAAGCAATCCTTTTGAGCATCTTCAGCTGTAAGGCTCAGCTATCCCTGGATAATGATGTATACAGACACATTATATTTGTAGGAGGGAGGCTTGGTAAGACATTATGAAACACATTTTTCAGATGCAGGATTTGGGAATCTGGTCCTTAAGGAGGGGGACTAAAATCCAAACTATGATTTTTAAGGACTAGCTGTGTTGATGCACATAACAGAGAATATTGGTCATGTTTTGATGTAACTTAAGTCTAGTAGAAAGAAAAAAAAGTGATAGAGACAGTTCCCATTTTGCTGAACACTTGTGCAGGTGTTTGAGGAAGAAAAGATTTTTGTTGTGAATCAGGAGGAATCAGTTCTAGAATATCCCCCTTACTGGTATTTCTGGTGTAAATCAAATCTGAACCAGGTGGACTTTAAGCTGTAAGCATTCTGATATGTGTATTTATTATTAAAAATGATAATTTAAAAAGAAAACCAAAACTTTTCATATTTTCTGTGTTAACGTTGTGATCTCTAAGCTGACTACTTAGCCTAGAGGATACTCCTGAAAGATAAAATGGATCAGAATCACCTTATCTACTAATTCTTTCGTGTTTATAGGGTTGAAAGCCCCTTACCAGCAGGTACAAGAGGAGTAAACTCTGCAGTAAACTATGATACATTATCATTGCACAAAAAATTCCCCCTTAAAGAGGAACATCCTTGGACCTGTGGGGACTGGTCCTGCCATAGAGAGGGAGAATACTAGTAAAACTATTTTGTTTCCTTTCAGCTGGAAGAATTCACAGCAAAAAGGAAGTGGAAAATGGCTTCCCCTTCATATAAAGGAGAAAATGATGTCCAGACAAAAAAACTCTTAACTAAGTTCACTCTTCTACTGAGGAAAATTATCTGTTGATTGGAGTAACTCACATGTTTTATACTGTTCTGGATGAAGATACTCAAGCTAGCCCAACATGAACCCAGGTGGGGTAAGAATAAATGTTTTCTGACTTATGTGTCTTGCAGATATGTAACGCTTACTGCCTTTCACATTTCTAGAAGTCTTTACAAGTTTAGATTTCTGCCCCAATCTCATAATCTGGATCACTCTTCAGAGAAAGCTGAATTTATACATAGTAGAGTCACAGAACAGTTTAGGCTGGAAAGAATCTTTAAAGATCAACTAGTTACAACCCCTGTGCTGCTGGCAGAGACTCTTCCACTACGCCAAGTTGCTCAAAACCCCATCTAAAGCAATTTCTTCATGTGGCCTTGGAAGCAGTCTCTCCCTGCTCCATTTTTCCAAATTCAGCACAGGAATGCTAGCACTGAGTTAACTCACAGAAGGAGAGGAGAAAAACTGTGTCCATGATTGTGAGGTGTCAGATACTGTTCTATGGAGCTAAGCATCCAATCACTCAGTTAAAGAGTACATTTCATCTCGGAAGTAACAGATAAACTTCATAAGAGAGACTCTGAAGTGAAATCACCATTTGCTTCTCCCTGTTCTTTAACCAGATTCTTTGTCTGTTCTGCCCTAGGCAATGTCAGCAGTCACTAGTCATTGCTGTGACTTCACCTAATGTGTTACATAGCTTCTGCTAGGAGAATTGTTAGCATTGCAACAACAGCAGCACAGAGCTCACACAAAAGTCATTAGAGATGATGACTGAATACTTGTGTGGCTGGTCTGTGCAGAACTTCGTGCTATCACAACTTCACAGCTATCCATACTGAGCCAGGTACAACTAAGCCGTGCTGGGTTTAGTTTGTACAGTTCCATTGAAAGAAGCTGAAGATTAGTACAAGCCAAAATCTGTACTGATTTACATGATATGAAGTGCCACTAACAAGAAGAAATTGCCCTGTATTGTTTAATTTGAGTCCTTGGAATGTAAGTGGAACGGACATGTTTGAGAATGAAAGGAAGCGTGTTTTGTTCCCCTGCCACTCTTTTAATTGGCAATTTGTGATATAAATCACAAGAATAATGACAGATGTGATTCTTTCCCCACATTCAATTTTCTTAGCCAATAACTAGGGAAATAATAAACCAAATTCTATTTCAAGTCATATTTGGTGCAATCTCATTACATTGAATTATATTAAAGAACAAGTTCCTATAAAGCAGTCACACTGCAAGCTAACAATTAAGAACCAGGATTCTAAGGTTCTACAGTTTAAATTATTTTTTTCCCTTCAAGTGCTGTAGTTTGAAAGCAATTGCTACAGCTCAGAAGTTTCTAGAAGAAATTAACTATTCAATTCTGTTCTTAGGATATTTTTTTTTTACATGTTTTCCTAAATAAAGCATGGAGTTATCCTTCGGTTTTTGTTTGCTTTCTTTCTCCCAGTGTTCTCACTTTGCCTTTTCATTTCTTTTCCCCATTCTGCCTCTCCTTTGTCATTCTTTCCTTCACTGCTACTCCCTTCATATTCTGCTACCAACCTGCTGTGCAGTTGTTGCTTGTGCCACTTTGGATTCAGCTTCTCAAAGATGAGAAGAGAGAAATTTCCAAGGAAAGGATTAACCTCATTCAACTTCAGCTGGATCTACAGCTGATGATACTTTCAGAAATCTATTTGTCATTCTTGGAAAAGAAATAAGCACTTTTAATGAATGAGTTCTTCCTTCACCAAAAAGAGATGTACTGGATTGCCTTATGCATAATGCTACAACTACCAGATCCTTAATGGACTTATCTATGGGGGTAAATATAACTGACATGCATTCTCAGGCTGTTTACATGTGCCATGGAGAAGTGCTTGTTGTTCTGCACAGCTCTAAGAAAGAAAGAGAAACAGAAGCAGATCCCTTCCTGACAGCTGACTGATTGCTCAGCACTGTACAATAATGGCACTAAAATGGAAATAGACAGATGGATCATTGTTAAGGTTCCCATACTAAAAACAACTTCAAAAGGTGTAAATCTAATTTCATGTCTATCTGCAGTCAAAGGGAAACTACCTTAGATAAATACATTACTGCTCCATTACTCTACTGATACAGTATTGTGCATGCTAGTGTCGTATTTTTATACAATAGCTTGAAATTTATTAACTTACACTGTAGATGCTTTGTATTCCTATGACAAAATAGTCTTCAAAAATTTTAAGTTTTTTAATCTTTTTATTTTTTTTTTTTTGGGGGGGGGGGGAGCGAGGGATGACGTTTGCTCTACCAAACAGTGATTGTAACAAAACTGATCTGTTATGGATGTTACTCTAGTGACGTGCACTTATACATGAATTTGTTTTTAAAAAGGAGGAGAAAAAAAAAAAGCAAAAGAAAACACCAGTTTTAGCTTAATCTTAATGTCTGGTGTTCATCATGCTGAAATTATAACTATTACAGTGTAGGAGAACAATGACTGTGATTTTTGAATGAGCCTTTGTTTGTGCTTTTTGTCATGTTACGCAGTGAACTATTTTTAAGGTCTAATCAGTGATTATTTTTCCAACTCCATGTTTCTGTACGGAATTATTTCACACAAGGACCATTCTTAGCAGTTTTCCTCTGTGATGGAATATCATGAATGTGAGTCATTATGTAGCTGTCACACACTGACCAAAATAAAATTACAGATCTGAAAAATACAATAAAATTAAATAAAGCTCTTGTGAGACCCCATCTGGAGTACTGTGTCCAGGTCTGGAGCCCCCAGTACAAGAAAAATGCAGAGTAGTTGGAATGAGTCCAGAGAAGAACTGCTAGATCAGAGGGCTGGAGCACCTCTCCTATGGAGAAAGACTATGAAGAAGGGCTTGTTTAACTTGGAGAAGAGAAGACTTTGGGGAGACCTCATTGCAGCCTTCCAGTACTTGAAGGGCACTTATAAACAGGAGGGGGAACGGTTGTTTACAAGGGTAGATAGTGATAGGACAAGGGGGAATGGTTTTAAACTGAGACGGGAGGTTTAGGTTAGATATTAGGAGAAAGTTTTTACTCAGAAGGTGGTGAGGCACTGGAACAGGTTGCCCAAGGAGGCTGTGGATGCCCCATCCCTGGAGGCACTCAAGACCAGGCTGGATGTGGCTCTGGGCAGCCTGGGCTGCTGGTTGGCGACCTGCACACAGCAGGGGGTTGGAACTGGATGAGCACTGTGGTCCTTTTCAACCCCTTTTTCTATGATTCTATGAAATATTTCTAGCAACAGTTGGATCTTGAATATTCAGTTCACTCAGCCAGAGAAGAAATAACTGCAAAAGATAATAACATTTTAACTTTTCATACACAAATGAAATTGGAGGAAATTATGACAAAAAAAGTAGACTCAAAACTCAGACACTGAATCCCTTGGAAGAAACTAGATAATTAGTAACTGCAGCAGTGTGTTCCCTTACAGACAAATGGACCTCAAAAGAAGACCAGAAGTATACTTATGACAAAGCAGTTCAAATCATGAAACAAAGGCATAAACCTAGTTCCAGAATGACAGTTAAGGAGAGCATATTCAGTAGGCATAATTGAGCATCCAAACAGCTACATGAGCTGAGAGGTCAGAAAGTACTGACAATCTCTTATGTACCCTCTATACTACTGGATAGCTGTTGTCAACCAAACATTTAATAGATGTTGAAGTCGAGACTGTTTGAAGAGTACTTTAAAATATTTACAAAGGCTAAATCTTCAGGAAGTTATTTTTCTCTGCCTTCCTTCCAAAACTGAACAGATGGTGAATGCTTCTTAGCTAAATATGCTGCCAAACATTCTGGCAAAGTAGTCCAATACATCATAACTGATCTTTCCCTTCTCCCCATGCACTACTGCACCAGATCCTGAAGACTGAAAGGTGAAAGGCAGCTTCAGTAGCTAACAGCCAACTCGAGGGTGGAGCTTCCTGCACTACACATAGCTGGACATACATTTTATGTATCACTAATAAGTTATGTCTTGGGGAAGCTGAACAGATGCGCACTAGAAGTTTATATTGATAAAGGAGAAAATAAAATGGTGATTAACAGTATGCTATGCATGAAAGATTTTTTTGTTTTAGCATCCCAATGTCTTGGCTAAGAGGACACATGAATTAGAATAACCTAAGGGCCAAAGCTAAAAACATAACTGTGTGCTATTCAGTACTGTGAGAAGTTCAACAGACGTCAAGATGGCTTTTGCAACCTTCATCACAATAAAGACTAACAAGTATCTATTCAGACGCTGGGCTTAGAGGCTGTATTGCTTTTTTTTGTTTTTACCTTTGTATTGGATGCAAGTAGTCAGATGTAGAAAACAACATGGCACCAGGGATGCTTTTTGTGAGAAGAGGCCCAGGGCTGCTCTGTGCTGGATATAACAATTTCTAGCTGGCTCCAGTGGCTTACCTCATGCCACAGCGCATCAGCAAAGCTGGCGACACCTCTGTGAAAATGTATTTAAGAAAAGAGCATTATTTAAGAAAACAGCAGAAGGAACACCAAGGTCTGAGGAGGAGGAAGTGCTCTGTGGTGGAGCAGATCTTGCCGAGTAGCCCATGTAGGAGCTGCACTGGTGCACATAGGTATTCCTTAAGTAACTTATCTCATGGAGAGCCAAGGTAGGAGCAGGGGAAAAGCATCACAAAGAAACAGCAGAGAGAAACTGTTGTGTACTGAATATAATCAATACCACTCTCCCTTTTGTGGGTCATGGCTTGGCTGAATTGCCATGAACTCACTGAGTGTGCCTGCAGCAATAACAGTGAAGAAGAGAGAGGGCTCGAGTGGAGCTAAGCCTGGCAGAAGGGGAGAGGAAAGGTGCCTCTGTTGCATGTTCTAATGTTTATCTGTTTCCAGTCACTAAACATGAAATAATTATTTTAATCATCAGCGATTTAAATTCTCCAAGTTGAGTCCATTTTGCCCACAGCAGTAACTGGAAAGCGACCTGTCTTCATCGTAACACATAAGCTTTATCCTTCCTTATTTTCCCTTTTTTCTCCCCCTTGTCCCAATGAGACATGCAGGGAGTGAGTGGCTGGGTAGGATTTTGGCTGCTAGCCAGGGGCAACCTGGCACCACCTTCAAACAACCAGGCGGGTATTTTTTGTTCTTTTTTTTATCATTGTGCTGTGCCCTATCCCATCCCCTCCCTGCTCTCCCTCCTCACCCTAGTTGCCCTTATTTGCTTTTTTCATCTTTACTCTCTTAGAATCTTTCAGTTCAGGTATACCAGTAGATGGTCTCTTCAGAACAAAGAAAGAGAGCTAGTTGTACCTTGAGGGCTGACTGACTGTCCTTTTCTTTTGAAAATACTGTATGAAGGATCTTCTGAAAGATTTTACCATCAAAAAACATCGCAGAAATCCTCATCAGATCTGAGTTAATGGCTAAAATGCTGGTACAGCATGCTGTTTCTCACCTCCAGGAAAGTAGTTTCAGCAGGAGTGTGCTAAGAGAACTACTGTCTGGCAAACCTGAAGGCAGATTAAAAGCATATCTTATGTTAACTTTCTATCCTAAAATGAAGTATTGTGCACCTACTCAAGCACTCAGAATCACCCTGGATTTGTTTTTTTAATGTGAAATCATATGAGCAGCAGAAGTTCAAATTCAAGATCCCTGAAATCAATGGGCTTCACATGACAGCTCAGAAAGACACCAGAGGAAAGAAACCATGAGTTCTCTACCTGGGGAGAAAAATTTCCTGTGTTTCTTTTAGCAAGTTCTCTAGATGCTGCAATTTTGCCATTGCTACTTGCATTCATTCTAACAGAGTACGCAATGGCTCAGATAAGTGCAATTTTTCGTGAAGAAGTTGAGCAAATGATAACTGTTTTGGACCATGGCCCATCTGCTCTGTATTCTTTACATAATTGCGCTGCTGCCTATAAATCAGCAATGCTTAAAAGTGGATTAAAATCTGCTTGCATTCTCACTACATCTTTGGGTCAGCATTATTACTAATGGTATTTACTATGGTACTAATGGTATTACTACGGTAGTCATAACTATATTTTTTCCTGTGCACCATAAGTTATATTACCAAATTCCCACCAATTAGATTTGGAAGTTATTGAGACAGAGAAGAGTTTATTCTCTCGCACAGCTATCATAACAATTTCCAGCGTTGTGAATAAATGGTCAGACTTCTATTTCTTCGGAGCTACTGCTGTACGAAAAAAGGGATGACCACATTCCTTCCTCAAATCCAGATCTGGTGTCATGTGCGAACCTGACAGCTGCCTTCTCCAGACCATTGAAAAAGACATTAAAGAGAATATGCATAGACACCTGAGGCACTTGTTACCAGACACCAGAGTATGACCCATTGGTTGCTACTCTCTTAGATCAATTAACCAACCTTTTTTTTTTTTTTTTTTTAATCTTTCAGTTTGTCTGGTTATCGTATGGTATCTAAAAGTTTCTGTGGGTGAGGGAAGTGAGAATAGGCAGAGAGAGCTCCAAGGCTTGATTTCAAGTGTTTCAGCTAAGGACATGGAAAAAATTCACTGTCAGTATATATTCTTACAGTTACAGAGATCTGTGGCCAGACAGGACTGTTCAGTCCTCTTAAATATGGTCCAGAAGACAACACTTAACATTAACAACGTCAGCTTCAGGACAACAAAACTCTACACAATATAGGTACAAAAGCCATGTTTCACTCCTTTCCTTAATGTTGCTCTCTGGAGAAAGCATATCTTTGTTGAACAAGACTACAACGACTTATTCAAAAAGTCCTGTTTGACACACTGCTATAGCCAGGGGCCTCCTGATAAACTAGAATAAAAAGGGCACTGTCCAGAAATTTTGTCTTAAGCATATTGTAGAAGATTCACATCCATCACCTGTTCATCCCTGTGGCTGTATGGAAGACTCAGTCTCACATTTGTTCTACATCATCTACATCCCTCAGTACAATTTGTTACATACCTTTTCATTTCAGTTACTGTTCTTCTAGATTTCTAAGAAAAATGGATTGTCATTTCTGTAAAGCTCTGGTCAGGAGAAGTATCTTTCTCATTTCAGTATGAACAGATGGCTCCGAAAATACTTTTTAAACTTGTTCATTTTCTATAGATCTTGCACAGACAGGCAAAGAGGAAAGCAAGCTGCAAGCAGCAGAAGTAAAAGCAGACACCACAGCATGAAGAATATATTGTATAATTTGCTGTAAAGTACCTTTCAGGCATAATCATAGTTGAAAAAATTGAGGAACAAAATCACATGCAGTAGATATTTTTCTCTCTGTCTTTTTGGAAGTTGCAGGCTTAGAAACAGTTGAAAAGCTGTTGGATAGCTAAGTATAATCTAAGTGTTCTTTTATGCACTTGACTTTTTCAATTTAGAAGTGTGAAATATCATTAGAGTGTTAATGTTTCCAAAGCTTCAATGGCAGCTGCACAGGTGGTGGTAAATAAAGTGACTGGCAAACAAGAAGTCCTGAAAGCTAGGAAGTTCTAAAATCTGTATTGGAAGATAACAAGATGACTTGAACATGGTATAAGCTATCTACTTATGGAAGGGATTTTCAAATGTAAGAGTAGATTAATCTCAGGAAAAAAAGCCATGACAAGCTCCAGTCCAGTGGCTGCAAAGTTACGCCATGCTGGAGCTGAAGTAAATTGGAAAATTGGTAACTAGCAGCAGTAATGGTAATTATCCATTGGATTCATTCACATGTGGATCTGAGGGGTTCCTTAAGCTGTGTGCAACTGTCTTTCTAACAGACGTACTACAGACTGAACAGCAACTCGTGGCTGAATTCAGAAAGCATTGCTGACATTCTTCATCCTGCACAATTTTCAGGCTTGGAGGCGGTTAGTCCTAACTTTTCACGCCATCCTTAAATCACTCTCACCCTAAAGGAGTGCCTTCCCTGTTCAGATACTGATGAGCAAAACTTTCCAGCCTAAGCAGCAGGCCTTCTCTGCCCACTTCCCAAAGCTGCACCGTTTGACCTCTTTAGGATTACATATGGCTTTAATTGCTCATAAAAGGTTTGTCACTACAGATTTAAGAAAACAGAGAAAAAACATCAGTTTTCTTCACCATTGACTCTCATTATACCCAAACTCACTCCCACTACATTCCCATTTTCACAGAATTTGGGGAAAATTAGAAAAAAAAAACACAAAATTGAGCAGAGATCAGGAGAAAAACAATAGAGCACCTTCCATGGATTTCAAAGTAGAAAGTGGAAGTAGACTGATGGTTAGTAACAGATTTGATACTTCTTAGTGACCAATTTCTAGCTGGCAGACAACAGCACAGTTTCTAAGGTTTGTTACAGTAAATCTCCATTTTCACAAGCGCATCTAAATACAAATCTTAGATGTGCTAAAACACTACAGAAAGCAGGGGTTATATATGAAAGCAAAAGTGCTGGTAGCAATTTAGTTAGCTTCAGTCATAAAATGGTAAAATGGCCTGTCTCACTCTGCAGGGTACCAGCCCACAGAGGAGAGAAATTCCTTATTTGTATATAAATGCTGAAGCTGAGACTGAAGCATATTAAAAGCAGGCAATTATTTTCTACACCTAGGCAGACCAATCCAACATTACATTATAAAAACAGAATGAAAACGTAACGTTGCAAATGGCTGCAGTTTCACATCAATGAACAGATCAAACCAGCAAAACAACTAGGAGAAAAGCATTGGACAGTTACATCAACACTGTCAATAGAATAATTCTCCAGATTGGTTTGGATTAGGTAAATACTGTTTTCATGCATTCATATTTTATATGCTTCAATTCTTCAGAATTTAACGGTAAATCAAGAAACTTTGACTGTGTGCTTTCCAGTTTTTTTGTTTTGTTTTGAATATGATATGGCTTTTAAATTACATGACAGAACTGCCTGCAAAATGCTGTGGTCACAGAGGTATACTCTTCATTCACTGTGGAGGGCAAATTAAGGTAGGTTTAACAAGAATATGTAAGGAACGTAAAGTACTTCACAGCCATAGCATGCCTTGAGAATAACTGGTCTGTAAAGCCGAGTATTGGTCTTATATGCAAAAGGAGAAACATTCTATACAATAATTTTACTCCATATCTGTTAGGAGGAACATGGCATCTACTGCAGTGTAAGAATTCTGTGGACTTGCAAGTTCTAAGTAAAAACTGCATGCCTATTAGTGACTTACCCAGTCCCTGGTATGATAGTTGCTTACTATGGTGTTTTCAGTTGCTACAGAAAGGCAGAGGAAAGGTAAAGATAATAAAACCCCATAATTCACACCGCAATCAGTTAATGCTGCTTCATACCCATAAGGCACTAGGTTGTGAAATGACAGGTCTCAATGCAGGCCAGCAACCTCAAAATTAGGTGCTGTGGCACCTTTCCTAAGACCTGCCACTGACTGACTCCACGTGCCTAGACATGCCAACTCTTAGCTGTCTTACGGGTTATTATAAAGTGAAACCAATGTCACTTAATTTTTAGCTGTACAGCAGAGCAACGGACCAGAAAGGTGCTGTGAGTTTCATTTTTCTACTTCAGCAGTTGAGACACACAAATGAACAAACATGAAACAGGAAATGGAGAACAGGAGTAGGGATTGAGGTGATTTAACAACACTTCTGTGAAAAGGAAGTTCACTCTTAATTTTAGGTCTGCTACATAGGAAAATCCTGCAACTGAAACTGCGCATGAGGAAATACAGAAAGGACAGTCCCTGGAGGGCCCCGTGCTACCTCGGTATTGCTACCAAAGAAAAACTTGAGCAAGCTTCAATGTAAAGTCATCTGTGCACTGTAAAGCATTTATTTACTATTTTAAATGTACATTTCTTGGCTTGTATGCCAAGAATAGGAAATAGGCCAGATGACTGCAGAACAAAATTCATAAATAAACAAGAACTTACTTGGTGGCATTTGCATTTAAAATTGAGAAGTATTTGTGTCAAGGAATCTTATTTCTTATATGTAATAAATCAATTAACAATACTGCAGTTTCTCAAGGAAAACGGCCTGGCATTTTGTCAAAAGGGATCCCTGAGGACACAACGGGAAGATCACAGCTGTACCATCTCTCTTCTCCCATAGGGGAACCTACAGCCCAGTTATGGCATACGGGATAACACTTAGGGACAGAATCAGAGCTATAGAAAAGCACAATATTTCCACTGATTTAATGATGGTATCTTAATTAGGCAGACTAATATTTTTTCACTTTAGGGTTCTTTCAATTGCTTTCAGAACTGGCAAAGGTTTGGCTTGTGCATTAAATATGAAACCTTCCTCTAAGCAACCTGCCAAAAGTAGAAAGCTGAGATTGTTCTTTATTTTCCATGTAGTCCTTACATTTTCTATAACAAAGACGAGATTTCCTCTTAGCATGTTTTTCCTGAAACCAAGTGCTTTTGTGTGTCACAGAAGTATCAACAAAGCAGTTGGGAACAATTTAAACCCTTTTTCTCATGTTTATCCATGTGACCAACAATAAATGTACTAGAAGTGATACGAAGCCTTACTTCAAATTTACAGTATATACGTATTTCCTGGATAGATACTGACACTAACGGATTGACGCTTGACGGATGCTAACACTATCTGAAGAAGCCTTTTTATGTTGGCCCAACTTCCAATCGTTCATCAAATTACTGACAGAGAAAAATGCGTTTGTTTGTTTGTTTTTTTTAATTAAAATTGTAGACTAGTTCTATATATGTCATTACTAATGTTGCTTAGAAGCATCTGCAGCATTAATTTCCCTGCAAATTTATGTGGAAGATACCTGTCTGGAGCAGAAGCAGAAGGATGATTGGTGACCACATGAACAGTCAGATTGATTTAGAATAATCAGCTATAAAATCACCTCTGAATTTCTTAAAAACAAAGTAAATGGAGTTGGAATTCCAGTCTTAATGAAAATCACTGGAGTATAAGGTCACCTTCCGAAGAAATTTAAGCAGAGGTGGCTGGCCAAGTTCACACCGCAGACATGGATGTTATGACCGCTCTTAGAAACATTGCTACTATGTAGCTAATGAATTGCTCCAAAATCAGCAGCTCTGGCTGAAGTCTCAGAGGCCTTAAGGCAAAATGAGCCTTCAGAGGCCACAGACTGAGACTTCGAACTACTCAAGAACAAGAGGGAGCAACACACCTTCATAAGGGGATCCAGTCCCACCAGCCTTCCTCCAAGCACACCTCAGGTCTGACACCAGTCAGATGTAACTGCACAATGTACCTATTTCTTCCTAGCAGCAAACGGAAAAGACAGATTCCTCAAACAGAAGCATATCAGGAGCGTTCAGAAGCAGGAGGAACCACAGTGCTCACTGTGATGATGACAGGCTTGCCACTCACATTGTCACTTAACAGTAAGCAGCAGCTAGAGGAGCCACGGAGCAGCTGGCTGAATAGCTGGATCAAAAAGATGTCACAAGATGATTCCAATTTAGAGAAAAGTACATCTGTGCTTTGGGCAGAGCTCTGCAATCCCAGTTCTGCAAATCTTCAGTCACACATTTTCATGTATTTTCCTGAGAGGTGTTTTTGATTTAGTTGTGTTGAGCAGAGGGACATATATAACATATTTTTTATGTGTTCAGCTGGATGGATGAGTCAGCCTTGCACTCCTCATTCACCTGATACACACAGCTGTGCACCTTAGAACTGGGCCTAGAATATGTATTAACTGCCAAAAGAGAAGTGGGTCCATGGAACAATATATTCTGTAGTGCAGACAGCTGAGCAGTTCATCTCTCCTCCTTCATCACAAAAAATACAGGAGTCTTTTCTTCTTCAGACATTAATCAGTATGAAAAATCTCAGAATAATAGGCATGCATATGATTTTGTTACTCCAAATAAGTGCCTCCTACATGTCTTCTCCCATGGGTTCCAGCCCATAGATGTACAATTCCCACCGCAGTTAATTAAAAATGAATTTTGATAATGTACAGTGATTGCATAAATAGATCGAACAGAACTTTCTCACTTTCAGAGGGTGAGGCATAATTTTGCTGTTGTTTTGTGAACAACTCACTTTTAGGACTCAATGATATATAAACCTTGTGCATATGAAAACTACTAAGCACTATCTTACCTTTAAGATATCTAGTCCAAATTTGGCTGCTATCAGGGACACCATACATGGTCTTTCACCTGCTGACAGAAGCCAAGGCTATTGGATTCTAAACAGTTCAGCAGAAATCTCAATGACTATCCTGTCGTTTACTATGGATAGAAATACACGTCTGATCTCTCTGCTAACAAACACTTGTCGTGGCAATGGGATAGAGAATGAAGAGGCCAGAATTCTTGCAACTTATTTCATTTGAGAAGACCTGATTTCAGTTTGGAAGGTGGCTATTTGAAAAGCAGTGCTGGTAAGACAGATGTTCAGATAGTGGAAACTCTGCAAGACACAACTGGAACATTATCAGCTGAAGATGCTCCCTGTTTAGGGAGCCATGCAGAGCACACTGCTCTGCAGGAAGGTGCCTTGGAATACAGTGATTTTTCATGTACTTCATTCTAGGCTCCTTACAGGGTGATGTGGCATATTTAAAGAATGGCAGAAGGATAACTGAAGCCCAGGCCTTGTGCACCTTCACCATGTGTTCTCTTAATTGCTATTCTCAGCATTCTCAGCCAGCTTCCCCAAGCAGACGCAGAATCTCTGTGATAAGGCAGCATAAAAATAGCCCGAGTTTCCCTCAGCATGGAAGGAGACTTCTTTGTTTTTCTCAGTAAAAGAATAAATTATTTCATGATGGAAGACTCAGTTGACATAAATACTTTCTCTGCAAGTTTACAAATGGAATGTACAAAGCTGCAATCAGACATTCAACTCAACAACCTGACTGTGTCTTTTTATCGTAACTTTATAAGCCCAATCTGACCAGAAAGAAATGCCTCTAAATTCACAGTCATGTCTTATTCCTGTAATTGTTTTTAGCTGTAGTCACATTTCTGAGAAAGTGTTTTCAATTACAAAGCACTGAAAGAGAAAAATTTCATAAAGAAATCTCTAATGAATATCTGAACAACTTAGTGAGAATTACAGACAATACCATCAAACCAGACAGATGCATCAGTGTCACAAAAACAAGGTCAGATATCCCGATGGATATCCTGCCTCTCCCTCGGCTGCCTGTGGGGTGTCAGCACGCTTTGCTCCTCCTCCACCCCAGGCAGCTGCAGGGTGCTGGAGAAGCCCCTGCCCCCACTGACCCTCTTGCTACATCCTTGCCACTGCCTCCCAGAAATGGCCGCAGGCCCCAACTGCCAGCCGCCATGTTTGGGCCTGCAGTGGCACTCAGAATCCTGTCGCCATGGGCACCCAACTGCCCGCAACCGCAGTCCCTCAGCTGACGCAGCAGGAGACAGCAGCACTCCAGACTCTCTCCAAGAGATACTTGGTATTTCTTGTTATTTCTGAGGACCGGGATGGAGCAGCCACCTTTAAAGAAGAGGCGGCTGCTGGAAGAGGCTGATGACATCGAGCCCATGGAGGTGGATCCACCCGAGGCAGATGAGCTGATGGAAGTGGATCCACCTCCATCGGGGCAGACCGGCCATCTCTCTGCTGCTGCCAGGCCAACCAGGAAGAGGTCGCGCCCCAAATTTCATCACAGGGGCGCCAGGATCCGTCCACCTCCCGCGAAACGGCCGCCTCGATGCCGGCGCTGATCCTCCCGTCCTGTAAGTTTGCCCTTACCTGCGAGAGCCCCAGCTCACGGCCATCCTGCGGGCTCACGGGGAGCCTCCATTGCCTGGTCCTTCTTCTGTTCACAGCCAAGGCTCCTACGAGCCCTTCCTTCCCGACCCCCTCCCTCGTCCCTTCCCAAGTCCTCTCATCTCTTCTTCACCAAGTCCTGAGGAAGAGGGCAGGGCAGGGACTGCCATCCTCGGAGCTGCTGTGCTGAGGAACCACAAACATTGCAGGGGTGCAAGGATCCCGTAAGTTTACCCTTAGGTGGGAGGGAGAACCCAACTCTGGGCCATCCCATGGGCTCACACACAGCCTCCATTTCCTCATCATCCTTCTCTTTTGACAGCCAAAGCTCCTGCGAGTCCATCCTTCCCATCCTCCTCCCTCATCCCTGCACAGGGTGCGAGAAATCAAAGGAGGAACAGAGGCAGCTGATCCTGGGGAGAGCCACACTTCGGTTTGGACACAAAGAAGTGCTGAACTTCAGCAAGAAGATTCAATCCAGATGCTTTGCTTGGACTTCTCTTTCAAGATAGGACAATCAACAATTTAAAACAGTGATACAAAATAATAAAAGAGTCAAAACCACAAAACAAAATACACACATTTTCATTTTTAAAAAGAAAGCACTGATTGTGTCTGTGCTTTAGGAACCTTAGAGTTTGCACGTAGGTTCCCGCGTCCCCTCCTTGCCTCCCGCACACAGAACGTACCCCGCAGCAGGACACGCTGCCCTCATTGCCAGCCCAAGGAACAGCACCGCACTGCACACACCGCTGGGGCTGCCCCTTGCCCTGCCTCAGCACCCTCTGCTACAGGGCAAAGATATTTCACACACACATCATCAAGAACATAGGAAAGAGGCCCTTTTTACTCTTGAGCTGCAGAACCAGAAAACTCACAGTATTTCATGTCCTCTCAACAACCAACTGGTTAATGAACAGGTATCTACCTGAACTGAAAACAAGAATTGGCATTTGTCAGGACGAACACATAACTAAAGCAAAACATTTCTGTTTCAATTAGTGACATCCCCTCCCTGGGAGGCAGTCAGAAGTAGTTACAGCAGCCACATCCCACCCAGCTGACACCAGGACATGGGGAGAGCACAGGGCAGCACTAACTCAAGTGATGGCAAATAATTGTGTTGCAGTTTGATACACTGGCTAAACACACTCCTTTGAACAGCAAAAAATATGCAGCCTTCTTCCTCTTCACTCAGTGCAGCCCTGAGAAGATGAAACACTGGGCATCCACAATATAACCTGTTGTTAACTTACTGAACGTATCTATCTATGCAGGCAAATTCAAATATTTCTAAAGGAGGGAGAAAAAATAGTTTTTCTTTTGATCATGAAGACACTCTAAATATGTTCACTTGATGCTGTTAGCAGTTTAGCCTCCAATCCAAGGCAAAGGTTATAGTCACATGGGAGAGTGTGAATAGTAATAAATTAGAAGGTCATCTCCATGTTTGGCCTTGAAAAAGTCACACATTTTTATCTGTGTCTTCCTTTCTGTTCTCTTGCTTAAAGTGCCTAGTTCACATGCACATGATGCTACTGCCCCAGTGATGCAGAGTCTGTTCATTAGAATGTGGGTAGAAAGAGAATGTGAAGACTCCATGGCTTACCAAAGTTCCCCTGCTGCAAAAGAGGAAACAGAGGTCATCCTTCGTTCACCAGCAATCCCATCAAGAAGTGAGCTGCACTGAGCACATACTCCAGAAGAAGAAATTGAAAAAGTTGCAGAAGCTCCATTGCTTTTCATCACACTTTACATCCAGAAAAGTTCCATAATTTGATGACATGAGCAATTGAAAATTTTCTGTTTGGGTCATGTTATATTTAACACAACTGCAATTTAGCATCAGCAGCAAATTGGCAGGCCATTTCACCCCAAATTACCATCCTTGAGGATGCTAACTGAAATATACTGAATTCCTATCTGAAATAGTTTTTCCTTTTTTTTTTTTTCTTCCATCATCTATACTTTATTGTAAATTGAATAATAGCCTAATGGTTTGTCAGGTCACACTGACCTGCCACAGAGACATTGAATTTAGATTTGCGTTCCACATCGATAGCATCATGACAGAGAGCTTGCCATCTTGTCTTTCTAAAAATGTCTGCAAAACTCATGGCTCAGTTTGTTTCTATTTTTATGTGATTTTATCCAATTAGTTTTAGCTTTTTCTCCTTCTCCAGAAAAGAGGACATTTTGATAATGCCTCTATGCTCTTGGGTTTTGTTGAGTTCAGCATCTTTCTTCAAGGCTCAGTTTAGTTTGTTGGAAAATTGATGGACATGCTCCCATTTCTACTGATTGTTATAGAGGATGGGCTAGAACCATATGCTAAAAAAAAAAATAAATTCCTGTCAGCCTTAATGGAACAGGCTGTTAAGGGAACAGCTCTACCTTGTCACCCCAGAATCCCAGAAATGGCAATGGTAACATGAAATGTGCATTTAACAGTGGTGAATGTGTGTTCTTCTACCCCTTCCTCATCAGGAAAAACTACCTTAAGACTACTTATTTGAATCATGCTATCAACATGCATTTAACTAAGTTGTTATCAGAGCTACTAACTCAAACTTCATCAAAAAGCCATTCTGCTACTCTACTTTTCACTCTCCTGACATGATGCATGGATTAGGATTTCAGTTCTACACATTTCCAAAACCTTTCCTAGTGATCCCAGTAACTTTAATACAACTATCTTGTAATGGATACAGGTGTGAAAACTGTATTGGAGAAATACAGAAATGAATAGGATGTATTAAACACTACAAGTAGTTGCTCCTATAAAATCTATTCAACATTTTTAAAGCTTTGAAAGTATTATATTTTATCTATCTTATCACTTCCCTGTAATTCCCTATGAACTCCTTCTGATTTGTTAACTTTGATTCTACTTGCACTCAGAACATCCAGAACTTGCAATCCTTCAAAATAATCTAATTTTAGAATTCTTTCTCATTGAGTAAGCTCTAAAACATCTATGGATATTATACACTACAAAACAAGCAGAAAAAGGTATTATCTGTGGTAGGTTCTCATTTTACAAGCTGAAGAGCTGCTTTAAAGAAAAAGGAAAAAATAATAGGTTCTTTTCACTCCTTCTTTACAACATTTTCCTGCTTGGATTTTTCTTTAATTTGCTACAAGTGATATCTCATGATATTTCACTTAGGAAAGTTTTACAACTCTAACTTCTAGTTGCAGACTAAATGCAGTTTCTTTGTTTTGTAGAAGTTCTGTATCAGCAGCAGGGAAACACTACTGAATTTTTTTCCTTCTCTCTTCCTGTAACAGTCCATGTGGCCTACAGTTGAATGACCATGCTCTACTGAACATCAGGGCAATAAATGTCACTGTTTTTAATTTGCCTCTTGTTACTGGAGGAAAAAAAAAAAAAAAAAAAAAAAAAAAAAAAAAAAAAGTCTTATTAAGAAGTAAATTTAACTCAGGCAGGATAATCCCGTCTGAACATTGTATCTTCTAAGTTCTCTTGTCACTTTCTTCTATTGCTTTGCCCCTTGTTGACCCTCTTAGGAAAAAGGTAGTCCCTGTGGCTCTGAAGCATAATCTTGTGCTGCTAATGAAGCTGAGTATTCACTTGCAACATTAAAAGGGCCAGTTGGATCATTAGTTAACAGGAGTGCAACAGTTTACTTCACTGGGTCATAAGCTCAGTGGGTCATAAGACTAAACAAATTATTCATGTTAACAAAAACAAAGGCGACTATGTAGAGAAGCAAATGATTTTCCTAAATGATTGAGCCTAACATCACAGAAGCCAAACTGTTTCATTCTTAATCCAAGACTACATGACTCTAACACAAACAACAATCAGAGCCACACTAAAAAGAAGCAGATAAATAAACAAGCGAGTGAGTTTGAGCAGAAAAGAACTCAAGTCATTACTACTCTCGGGGACAGTGCCATGATCTCACAGGAAAGCTGACATCCTGATCAGAGAAAAAGCAGCAAGGGAGGCCATGAAGGAAATTCATCACATGGTTGTGATACCATCTGCTAAAGGGCTCCTCTAAATCAAAGTGTAATGGAGTTACACATCCTCCCAGGCATCCTCCCAGCCTCAGATGTCTTCATGTTTCAGCCTGCCAGCCTTAATACCAAACTAGCTCTTAAAAGACAATAAAAATAACAATTATGCATCTGTTAAAAAGCATGTGTGCTCACTGCTGCCATTAAAGGATTTGTCTCCATCCAGGCCAAACAAAAGAATGTATTTAACAACTCGGCACAGTGGCTATATCAATCAGGAAAAAAATTGGAAGGGTGAAAAAGAAAAGGCTCGACCCTCCCACACTGCAGGTGATTTCCAAACTGGCAGACATGGGGATGAGGACATTAAGCACAACAAGGAAGCCTGAAACTTAGGGTCACAGTAAGTGTATGAGGTACCTTCATGCTGCCATTAATAATGCCACTGCAGAGGCTGATTCACAGAACAAGCACAAAGATTCACATTGCTCTGGTAGATGATAGAGGAAGGACAGGAGTTTGGATTTTTCTACTGGTTTGATGAGGTAGAATGAAGCCTGTGAATTGTAAGACATTAACATCTGAGTTATGGGGTTTCAATTAATCACTGCCTTCTTTATCTTTGAATTCCGTGCCTGGTTTCAGTCATTAATATCTTTCCAACCATAAAAATATAAGAGAAATATAAGATCTAGGCAAGTATATGAGATAATTCTCAGCAGTTCCTGCATCAGTTTTCACCTGTGATTTTGCCCTGCATGAAAATGTTGTGATGTGGAGAGAAGGACTACCTCCCCATTATGCATGTTGTCACAGCATCATTTACAGTTCTGGTATTGGGACCTTGAATTTTAAAGCATTTTTTCTAGTGTTCCCATAGAACAAATACTTGATAACGTGCCATTTCCTGATTTTTCTTACAATTCTACCTTCTGGCCATAAGAAGGACTGAGTTAACAAAGAACTCAATCTCCAGTAACTACATCAGCCCTAGAGGTTTATGAAAAACACTGCGTTTACATCAGAAAAGAATATTAACTTAAATCAAAAAGCAAATTAAATAAATAAGGGAATGCTTGTCTTGAACTTGAAACAGCTGGTAGAAGACCTTTCATATACATGCCAAAAGAATGGCAAGCAGAGATTAATACCAGTGTCACTAATTGTTAATATGTTAACGTAATTGGGGCATTGATAAAATACAGAAAACAGTACTCTTGCATTAGACTCCTCATTTTGATTCAGCTTTCAAGGCTATTAATCCTCATCTAAATTGAAATGCATAATCTGGTTACCATCGAAAGACTTGCTTTCCACATAGGTGACAATTTTGCAAAGATCCTGTATGGTCAATAGGACATGCAGGTAACCAGATAAGGAATGCAAAGGTCTGAGCTCTCATAGATATCACATTAATTTGAGCTACTGGTTTTGTGAATGGGAACTCTTTGAAAGTTGCTGAGTTGATCACTCATCTACTCAATAGAAGAGACTATTAAAGAGGAATAAAAACTTGAATCTTTCTGTCCTGTGTAGTAAAGAATAAGACTCTTCATGTTGCTTTCTAACATTTGGCAACATACCAAACAAATACACCAAAAAAAAATTTGTTAAGAAGACAGGATTCCAGCCAAGCACCTGTTGTGTAACTGAAAGAAGATACATGCATCATGAAGAGAGCTGATTGGAGAAGGAAAAATGTTAGTGAAAGTGGAAAGGAGATGGAAGAAAATGGAAGAAACTGTATCTTCCTTTGGTCAGTTTTACATAAGCAAAACTTTTTATTCATGGAAATACGAACTAAAACTCAATTCCACACGTGGCGACATTCAGCACTACTAAACATCTCTTTTTCAAGAGGCCATTGTCAGATGCCACGGTTCCTTTTGTCCAAACCACATTTGAGAACAGAATGGCTGCTTCAGTGATTAGAGTACTTGCCAAAGAATTACCTCCTTTGCTTGATGCAAGTCAAAACTTACTTTCAACACAGAAGAAGGCATATAAAACTGTACAAATGAACCTCTAATCTCTCCTTGAAAATCAAGTAACATTGTGCTGTTCTCACTTATGAAGTGGCCTCAATAGTTTTTGAATAGAACATGAAACGATGCTTGTAGTACTGAAGTAAAATAAGAGAATACCCTTCTTCTGCACTACTTGTAGCACACTGGATACCAATGCTTTGTCTTGTGAGCAGAGACTTCTTTTTATAATGTTCCCTTTGCACATTTGCCACAAATAATATGTAATATTACAGCATGCAGTGTGCAGCCTGGAGAAGAGAAAGTTCTGGGGAGGCCACATCGCAGTCTTTCAGTATTTAAAGGACTCCATAAAAAATGATGGAGACTGACTTTTTACTTGGTCTGATAGTGATAGGACAAGGAGGAGTGGTTTTAAATTGAAAGGGGAAATTTAGGTTAGATGTTAGGAAGAAATTCTTTACTCAGAGGGTGATTAGGCACTGCAACAGGATGTCCAGAGACGCTGTGGATTGAGATGATTAGAGGGAAATCCCATGGGATAACAGCATCCAGCAAACAATACAATTCCTCATAATTCCCTGAAATTTTATGAGCCTTGTATGTAGAAATGAATGGGAGAAATAACCTTAGCATGTGTGTGAGATAAGGCTCCCTTTGTGCCAACCTAAAAGCACAAAACTCTGTGGTGAGTCCCACATCAGTCTGTCAGAGACACCTGGGAGAGACAGAAGTTTCCAGCTGACAAGCTGCATCTCGCCTCTCTGAGAAGGAACACCTGCTGATATTGTACTGGTATTCCCACTTCTAGCTTAGGAAACAAAACTAACATCTGAAATCACAATCTTTACTGGCCCTGATGTAATCTATCCTGCCAGTGATGGGGTGCTACTCACTGTAGCATCTTCTCTACCCTGATTTCTAGTGCTCTGCTCTATCCAAGCACATTAATGTGATGTCATTTGTCTGTTTTATGGGCAAATAGTTCCATGACCTCAGAGATCCTACCCTTACTAAAGTTTATCTTATTTGTTTGAGCTTGAATTTCTTCCCAAACCATTTGAAACTAGCATGGATTGCAAAGGCAAGTGAGAGGCTGGAGAAAGTTAGAACTGCAGGGAGCAGATGGTACAGGGCCTGCTGCCCCAAAGGAAGAGAGAGAAAAGCAGTTGCCAACAGACATAAATATTGTGGAAAGATGTAGGTGTTGGTAATGATCACCCTGTGGCCTTCTGACTGAGGTTGGCTTTGCACTGTGAAAACCCAAAAGAAGGGTAAATTTGCAGGCTCTTGTGTATTTCTCCCTGAAAATCCGGCACAACCTGCATGGATTGCCAGTATTCTCCAAGCAGCTGTGGACATCTCTATCCCCTTTTTCATCACTACGCCCTACCTATTCAGCTCTCCATCTCTCAACCATTATACTTAACCATTCCCACGAAAATACAGAACCTACAGTATGGATTTGAACACAAAGAATGTCTTTGGGCAGAACCACAGTAGTCACCTCTTTTTCATCTCCAAGTACTTTAAAAAAAAAAAAAAGGAACCTCTCACCTATACCAATACAAACTGCCCTAATTTCTGCTTGGCTGATTCTGAGACTTCTCAATGATTCACCCTGTAAGATCCTTTAAGAAAAAATCTCCCAGATGAAAATGAATTATTTTTCAGGACCTTCAAATTTAAGATCTGGAGGAGTTCAGATTGTCACAGTAAATAGTAACAAAGCAGTAAATATGCTTAAGGGATACATAGATAGTATCTGAACTTACACAGTGAGTCCAGTATTTGTCTGTTGTCTTGAACCCTTCTCCCATTCCCACTCCTTCTGTCTTCATCACCCTTGTGGTCTTTTTTTCTAACATACAGCTCTTTCTTTTTTTTCACTAGATAGAGAACATGGAAGGACACAAACAGGTTACAAAGAGGTGAGGAGGACTACCTGAAAACAGACCTGTGGGGGAAAAAAGAAAAAGAGCATAAAAATAACAAGGAGAGGGAAGGCATGAGAAACAGATGCAGAGAGAGTATTGATCCTGGACTATGTGGTCAAAAAGCCCTGCATCAGGCTTCAAAGGAGATGGAAAACGAATGAGAAGCCAGTTAGAGAGAACAGTTCTGAGAGTCCTTGCAAGAAATAAGATCAAGGAAAGTAAAAATGATGCAACAAGAAATACCACCAAGAAAAATCAGCTGTTCTTTCAATATCCACAGATTCTGAAGCACACAAGTGGCATCTGCCACTGAAAGGCACATGAAAGTAATTACCTAGATGTGGATTATGTAGTGCTTAAATTTGACCTGCCATATAATACCTTTGCCTTTTAACTCATCACTAGCTCTCTAATCAATAATTTAAATACCATTCCCTGGAAAAGAAACATATTATGGTTACATTTGCTTATGCTGTTTATTGGCAAACATGTTGTGCAAAGCCCCACAAAGCCAGCACGAGGCCTTTATGTAAAACACTTAATGGAAAACGTCTGCAACTGTAGTTTCCATTAAGGAGCACAGCCACAGCAAACAGACTTCACAGTGTGCAAACAGCAAGAATCTATTTGTTTTCTGTACATTTGATATTATCATTTATACAATCCACGTAGAGGTGTTCTCCATTTATAGTAAGATGATGTATCCACCCTAAATCCAAGAAGTGATTTATACACAGCAGGTTCCTAGTAACCCGGTTTGGATGCATTCTGCATCTGAAGAGTATTCTATAGGAGCTGTCTTATATTGGTTTTTTTTTTCAGCTCATAAAGGGAGCTTGCAAACAGGAAGGAGATTGACTTTTCACACAGTCTGATAGTGATAGGACAAAGGGGAATGATTTAAAACTCAGGGGAGATTTAGGTTAAATATTAGGAGGAAATTCTTTACTCAGAGGTTGGTGAGGCAGTGGCACAGCTGCTTAGAGAAGCTGTGGAGCCCCATCCCTGGAGGTGCTCAAGGCCAGGTTGGATGGGGCCCTGGGCAGCCTGCTCTGGTGGGTGGCAGCCCTGCCCATGGGAGAGAGGTTACAACTAAGTGGTCTGTAAGGTCACTCCCAAACCAAGCCATTCTACAATCATCAACAGACAATTTAGTTCAAAATAGGCAAATAAGTCAAATGTACTCTCAAAACATATCAAAGGCATCTTCAGTTAGTCTCGATTTTTAAATTACAAAGACAAATTTGCATATGATTATGTGGGGAAAATCCATGATGTGCCTGCTCCATGCAGCTTACTTAGTATCTTCCAGTCAGTACTGCTGATCAGCTGCCAAAAGTGTTTATGACGTTTTCTTCTTAAGCTCATTGCTACCTCATTACCAAACAGCCTTTAATCCTCCCCTGTGAGACGGAGTCCACTAATATTGTGCCAGAATCTGATAGAAGAATAGAAGGCAGTTGTATTTCTTCACCCTTTTTTTCTTTCCTTTGACAACAGCTAACTTTTACCAGAAGTGAGACAGACCTTTACCACTACAAATCTGCCTCTGTTTTAGTCTTCAGGCTGTTTAAGACAGGGATGACATGGGCTGGCAAAAAATTGCGTATGTGTATGAAAGGCAGAGAGCAGGGAGAGCGTATGTTTCAAAGACATATTCCAAGCAAATGAAAAACAAACTGCATTGTGTTATAACAAGCCAGCCAATTATAGCTTGTACTGTACTCAGATAAATCCGTGTTACAGTCACAGGAGACTCAAATTAATGAATCACAGTACATCCACTTCACATAGGTTTAAGAAACTCCCAGTGTTTCCTTATTATATGTGATGGACTGTTACTAGAAAAATGTTGCCGTAGACCAAGGAAAGCCCTGCAGGCTGGGACCTTCCAGAGACAAATAGGCTGTCTAGAGAATGGATTATTTTCTTGCTCAATTGATATCCACACCTAGACTGGTTTCAAAGCAGATTTAGATTTTATAACTAGAGAAATGGAAAGCAGACAAAATACAACAGGACATACTGAAACATTTCTTGATCAAAGATGGTTTGAAACTCAGGCAAAATCAGAACCAAAAGATTCAGTGTGCTGCCTGTCCTCTGACTCTGCCTAAGTTAATTGCAAACTCCCGTTGATTTCAATATGATTGAATTTTCTGATGGCACCAATAGAGCAAGGCATAGAAGATAAAAACCTGGCTTATAGATACAAATAAGCTAAAATGTTGTATTATAATCAGTTCTCATGTAGTTTAAACCAAGTTTGAAGTCTATAGATCCCATTCATGCTAGGAACCTTTCACATCCATTTCAGATAGTATCATAACATCATAAGCGTTTCTACTGGCATTATATCAGGTTAGCATTTAAACTGTTTACACACAAAACAGTATTACTTTACAGGAGGCTTAAGCAGTACACACAAGTATATGATATGGCCATAGCACAACATCCTCTGTGAGGTAGTGCAAAATTTCTCAATAAAGAGTGTGAATATGAGCAGCCTATTTATTGAGAGTAACAATCTTTATTCATTATTTAAATATGTGCAGTATATTATAGATATTTTCAAGAATAAGATTTTAAAAAATATCTCAACTTTCTGGGTCTTCTGTTTGTTGTTGTTTTGTTTTTAATAAGACCCATTATTTTGTCTTTTCAACTTTTAAATGATTGCCTTGCAAGTGACAAGTGATAGGACGCAAGGCAGTGGCCTCAAGTTGCACCAGTGGATGTTTAGATTGGATATTGGGAAGAATTCCTTCTCAAAAGGAGAGGTAAGGCACTGGAACAGGCTACAAGGGAAGTGATGGAACCTCTATCCCTGGAGATGTTCAAGAGACACGTGGACTCAGCATTTAGGGACATGATTTGGAGATGGACTTGTAGTGTTAAGTGGATGGTTGGACTTGTTAGTTTTAAGGGCCTCTTCCAACATAAATGATCCTGTGATTCTATGAAATCGATTACTTCAGTACTTAACAAGAGAAAAAACTATCTATTTGAAATCTCTAATGAAAACCAGTCAAAAGCTCTTCTTGAGAGTAAATTTCAGTATCTCTCCAACCATTATTTGGCTGTCACAAACAACAATAATCCATCAAATACTATTCACCTATGCAGTACAGGAAATAATCACAAGATGATATATAAGATGGAGATTCTGGGCAGGACATTTCCAGATTCTGACTCCAAGGGCTACAGTCTGAATTTTTCTTTTTATGTTCTATTTCCGCTGCCACAGGTACGTAAACAACTATACAGTTATATGATACAGTTGCCTACACTGAGCTGTACCTTAACGTACGAGGACTGTAGCTAAGATTCTCATAAAGAGATGTGTAAGTCTAATATTGTGATGTTTGTACAGCCTCTCCCATTATTCACCAGCTCTTGCCCCAGTAATTTAACATTAAAACTTCCTTAGTCTGACCCTCATGCAATTTCATTTGAAGTCAGTATCATGCTCCTGGTAAAACTCCAGAAAAGCATAAAACTATTTCACATCCCTTGAATACGTTTATATGTATACTGTGTAGATTCTCCCATTTCTCCAATAAATTAATTTCAATCTGTTACAAAAATGAAGAGACTGCAAGAAAGTATGGATGTCCACTGTTCCAAAGTGGACATCCATGAGTTACTCATGGACTATCCTCTGCTCAGACACTTTCGATAGAACAAGTGGAGCCATATCCACCTAGGGTCAAATGGGATCTATTCTCCCATACTAGTATGCTTGAAGAATATACTGTTTTGTGCTGATGAACAGCAGAGAGGCTGGTAAATAAAGACACTTCTGATGCTGCGACATCATTAACAAATAATTTCGATGTGATAAAATAATAACTGATGCAAATATTTTTTGTATTCAGTTTTCTTTACAAGTTTATGCTGAGTTTACTTCACCACAAGACAAAGCTCTTGAATTCAATTTTGTTGTTGTTGGGTCAAAACACAGTGAAACCTCCAGAAGCGCAATGGACATGTAGCATTTTTAGGCCAAGTTTTCATTCCGGTTCAATCTTTAAGTACAAGAAAATACACTGAAATGCAGCAAACAAAGAATAGTTTAACTCTTCAGGATACAAGCTCTGCTAAATACAGGAAACCTTATGAAGTCTCGTACTCTCCAGAAAACAATGCCTAAGAAAGAAGTTGCATTAGTCTGATTTCTTATTTCCAGCCTTAAGCAATTATTTATGATGAGTGGAAATTTACCTTGGCTGGTGCATTGTTATGCTTCTCCTCTGGGTCACCACAATTCATTTCTAATGTTTTAATGGTTGCAACATTAATACTTAGAAATGTAGCACAGGGAAAACCTCATTTGCAATGTGGTTCATTTCAATGAACAAGGGTGCTACAACTTTGAGGTCACTTGGACTGTCAGGAAAGCACAAAGATAAAACAAAAGGCTGCAGAATTCACATCGCCCAGAACTATATGAGCATGTAGGTCAGTTAACAGAGGGCTACTGCTGATTATGAGAAACTTTTCCAACACTTCATAGTCAGCCTAATGCATCTACTTTGTCAACTTCTCTACTAACAATCCAGAAAATAAAATACACACTTAGAAGCTTATCTGATACTTTTTACTCTTGCAAAGGATAGGTAAGTGTGTTTAGTTTGAACTATACTTTATCTGAAAATATTGTTTATCTGAAAATATATTTATATATATATATATTTGTAGTTTTTCTTTATATGTTTTATCTGAAAATCCACATAATTCCGAGGAAAAAAAAAGAAAAGCTGGATTCTGGATGCACAGTCACATAAGGATAATTTTGCACTTGCTCCGATATAATTTCAGAGTAAATAGAGTATTGGTAACCACCATTTATTTACAGTGCTCACACCAGGGATGACTATATCTTAACACCTTTAGTACATCCCCTTGGATAATTGCTTTGTTTGCACTTTCTTCTTTTTTATTTCTATTGCTGAGAATTTTACAAAAGGACATTCGGTAAAAGGGTGTGACACAGCCTCTTTCATTCTTCATTCAATTCACTCTTTCGGGAATGGTAAGTTTTCAAAGAATCTTTAAGCATCTACCCTGAGGAAGACTTGAAGCAAATATGATGGCTGATGCTAATAGATAAAGACCCTTAAAAAGAGCTAAGGTAACTGCAACTTGTCTTGATCTTAATAGACTATAAATCCTTGATATGCATATAATGTTTTCATACTTCTTGCTTAGCATTAAAATGTAGTCCAAGCAGCTGTTTCTACGAATACTTCACTGGCTTAAATAAAGCAATTATTTTTGACACAAACAACCTCAGTAAACTTGACTAAAATAGACTATTTCATATTCAACACCACATAGGACTACATCAAGGAAGCACCATTCCCTTCACTCACCTTCACTTAGGATTAAGCATTTTCTCTCTGTGTAGTTGATCTTTCAACCCCCAACTGATATGACAGAACTCTAGCCCTAATCCACTGATGTGATATCATCTTTTTGTGTGTCCAGCTCTTCTGAACTCCTGTACACTTTGTAGCTGAATCTGCACAGAAGTCCCCTTAGCCTCAAATTAGTGACTCATCTGCCACCTTAAATTCAGGTAATTTTTCATTTTCTTTGCAATCTGTCTCTCCCAAATCCATCCTACCCACCATTTCCCTGTCACCAGCTTATTGGATGTCCACGATAGCCACTTCATTTGGTTGTTCAACAATAAGAAAAAGATGCTATCAATTCCCTTATTTCTACCTTCCCACTGTAAAGTTCTTTTGCGCTCACATTAAAAATAAAGTAACTTTGCAGGTTTTCTCAGAGCTCCATAAGAATTACCTACAGCTTTTTCTTCCAACACTGGAAGATGGAAATTTTTCATTTCCCACACCTTAATTCTTTCTTAACTCTGAGATTGAATTCCATCTTTTAACTGAGGTCATCCCTTGAACCATATTGCTTTTATTCCCTGAGCCACTGCATTAATTGGAGACAGGGACAATAACTTTTTCTTCAGTAGTCAAAGCATTACTAACAGAAATCAGGTCAGGTCTGATGATATCAAACTGTATGGCTCAGCATTTTGGTTTTGTTCTTCTTAAAGGCTTCCTGGGGCTAGCAAATGACATAAGGATTTTTCAACAGTCATTCACATGAATGAATGGTGTTCCTGCCCTTGGTGAGACCTTGCTCCTCTTGAAGCTCTTAGAAATACAAAACAGGTACTCCAAGGAAAGGTATTTTCACTTAGTTACACTTTTTGTTTTACAGTGCTTCCATCATCTGTTTAACAGTCTTTTATCATCACGACTCAAAAAGAAAGAACGTATTAGTTAACCACAAATACTGACACAGAACATCCGAAATATGCAATTGCTCTCTTAGAGCTTTAATTTTTTTTAAATTTTGGGGCATATTATGTTTTATACTTACAAGACAAATTGAAGCTTTTCTTTAATCAATTATGATGCAGATTTTTTGAAAATTTCAACATCTTTTGTATCTTACCATGACATAACCTGCCATTAACTTCCTGACATGCCAACTACTAAAGAAAAACATTTGTTCCAGTAAGACTACAGTTATGTAGACCAATGGCTATAGAGGCCTTTTTTGCCTTTAAGGTCATCATTGAAACAAAGGCCAAGCCTAGGGTCAGGTCTGTGCTCACTGTAAAAGAACGTGCTTTAATTACAGGATGACCAATGGACATGAGATAAACATAATGAAGCCAAAGCACCTCAGCTTATCCACTAAGTAAATGTAATCATTTTCCACAGAATATCTACAGTACTAGCCTTTCAGCTGTGTTCTTCCTTCAGGTAGCACATGTAATGACTAAAAGGTAAGAAAACCACTATTTTCTTTAATAATCAGAACAGGTAATGAGAGATTACACTGGACAGCTTCAATTCAAAGCTACAGAAGAGAACAACAAAAAAACATCTGGAGTACTGGGTCCTGATCAGGGCCTCTTGGTACAAAGGAGAGATGGAACTACATGAAAAAAGAAAGAAAAGGGCCACGAAGATGCTTAACAGTCCTTGAGAAGGCTCATGAGGAATCTTATCAATGTCTATAAACACCTGAAGGGATGATTCAAAGAGGGGAGAGCCATACCCTTACCAGTTACAAGAGAACAGGCAATGGGCACAAACTGAAATATGTGAAGCTCCCTCTGCATATCAGGAAACGCTTCTTTACCATGTGGTAAAATAGCAACAGCGCATGTTGCCCAAAAAAGCTGTGGAGTTTCCTCCTTGGAAATGTTGCCTGGATGTGGTCCTGGTCAAGCAGTTCTAGGTAGCCCTGTTTGAACACAGTGTTGGACCAGATGACCTTTCTCACTTCAACCATTCTGTAGTTCTGTGATGCGTTGTCTAAAATTTCTGCTAGGCATCTCTCAAACTGGGTACGATATATCAGATTAACTTAGTTCATTAACAGAGAATGAAGGATATATCTCTTCTCAGCGTAACACCCCCCATTCTTGGTTTCAAGCGATTTAATCATAATAAGATCTAAGCACTACCAACTCATTTTACCATTCTGTTTACAGTGACAGCTACCAATGACTCTTTTTTATGACTGCGTTTCCAGGCCATTAAAAACAGGTGTTTTACTTTGGTTGTCAAGGCAGAATGAAGCAGGGACAGTAAAGCAAATAAATGCAGTTTGACCCAATTTGTATGATTGTAACACAGAAAGGGTGTGTATCTTATGTATTAAGGAGGGCATGACACAATCACCATCACAAGTTGCAGATTGAGTGCAACACAGAGAATTAAAGTGTGACCCATACCTAAAGAGCAGGCACAACCTCCACCTGGTGAAACATACATTTAATGCTGGTTTCACTGAAAATGCAATGATTGTTTTTTTTTTCCTGTAGGCTTATAGTTTTGCCTTCAACAGTGTTTATGTTTTATACAAGCTACACCTTTCTGAAAGAAAGCTGTATCCAATAGTATTTACTGTTGCATTACAATTCTCCTTTGAGTCCGGCAATGAGTACAGCAAATGAATGATAGGAATATGCTGCAGTACTACAAAAAATTACATTCTTACCAGAGGTGATTAGCAGTCTAACTGGTTTTCCTAACCAGCTCTGCCACCGTCCTTTTAAGACAGAGATGCATCTGCACTTAGATAAATTTGCAGTCTGAAGCTGCACAGACATCCTTTTCAAACATAGGATCAGAAGTGATTGTAACTTCTTCCACATACAAAAGGCAAGCAGAGGCTGCTACTTCTAGCTTCCATTTTTAATCATTCAGGACTACTAAGCCATACAAGTGAGAAAAAAAATTAAACTACAGCTTAATTCTCCATCAAGCCAAAAAACAGAAATTTGTGCAAAACATTTACCTCTTGAAAGAGAAATGCTTCAGAGAGTTGTGCTGATGTCACTATTTTTAGGATGGCTTCTTTGGTCCACGCTCAACAGCAGCCTTCCTACAACAATGCAGAGCCTCTGATCACTGTGCCACAAATTGCATACTGCAGGCTTGAGCAACTGAGCAACGTGACAGCTAAGCAGCTTCAACTTTCTATCTACCTTGCCAGGAAAGCAGGAGAGCCTAAGTAGTGTTGTTTGCAAAGCACCTACTGAACCCCAGAGAACAAGAACAGGTTATCTGCCCACATCACTCGGACTACTGCACACATAGAATCTCAGAAAAATCTCCCTCTGAAGGAGGAAGAAATGTTTTTCACTTGATTGTATATAGCAGGTTGAAGCAAAATTTTGGATTTCTCTGTTTCCATAGAACAAAACTGCCTTTTCCAGCTATCCTTATTTTCCAAAAAGTGCAAGCCACATAACATTAAATTCTACTCTTTAAATAGATTTAAAAAAGAAAAAAAAAAACAACTTCAATTGCATCTGGTAAGTCTAGTATTTAGCCAACGTGGATTAATATTTTTTTAATTCCCTTAATACACAGAAATTCTTGGTCTTTACTTGCCTGAACAAATAACATTGGATAAAAATGGCTACAATCAAAGCTTCAGCATATCCTTGCTTATCCTTCCATACTGTCAGTATGGGTGAGAATGATTCCTTCTCTTGAAATTGCACTGCATTGTATACTGACAAAGGATCTTTGTACATTTTAATTTATGAGGAAGTTCTACACCCCCTTGCATGTCATTAGCTTGTTCTAATGATGACAAATTACTCCTATAGACCCTTTTGGACTGCTTGCTTACTTATCCACAGTTTGGCTAGACTGATAGCAACATAGCATGATAAGGAAGCTCTTCTCAGTAAATCACTGTGCAGGAAGAGTGTTAGAATCAACATCCAGCAATAAGTTACTATGTTGTTTCACTCTGACATGTACACTCACAGTTTGAATACAGACAGGTTTTAAGCTTCATTTGGACTTTACGCACACATTTACAGGTTACTAGTGATTATTTAAAATAAATACAGATTGGGATTTGTTGGGAAAAGCTAGAGACAGCTTGTGAAGATATCCATATAAGAAAAACATCTAGTTATAGGCAAGAACTGGACTTCAGCACTTTGTTCAAGAATTCAAAAAGCACAAAGTTTTGAAGCAGTGTTTGCTGCAAACATAGACATAAGTTATTTTTTCAAAACATAACTTCCATTATCTTCTATAGAAGCTGCTGGATGCTCAGCAGTTGAACAAAATTCACACAGCTCCATGCTCCCATTTTTGACAGTTCTTGGCTTAACTACAGTAAGACAAGTTCAGCTGCGATAAACACTTTTCTACCTCAATAATAATGTTAAGGAATCTATTCAAAGATAGGAAACCAAAAATATTTTTGATCTTACATAATTTTTAGCTTTCTCTACTTGCAGTACTTGAAGCACCAAATATCGCCATTCTTCCTGAAGCAGGCTCTTTGAAAAATCCTTTTTGTTTAAAAAAAAAAACAAAAAAAAACAAAAAAAAAAAAAACAACAAAAAAACCCCCCCACAAAAAGAATGGAATACAAAGAATCCCTTTTTTCTCTCTGCCTTTTTCCTCTTTTTCCTACGTGACATTTTGTTCTCACCTGGTCTACATCTAAGAAAGCCATTTTTCAACATTCTGGAAGGGAATGTTACATTTAAGATGAGTAGATCAACAGAGAGAGTTCTAGCTGAAGTTTCTTGCAGGATAAATTCATTTTGAGGATGGCTTCAGGACTAACTTCATTATATTTAAACCCAGAGCCCCTTCAGAAGAGGTTGTGATTCTCACACTTCACCTTCTTAATCATCACCCAGTTTAGATGTAGGAAAACATTTGATCAGCAAATGGGTGCAAGTGTCACAGCTTACCTCAAACCATCTCTTTCAGCAGCTTAAATTGATTTGGTGAAATTTACACTGAATCAGTGAGAAGGAAGACTTGCAAATTCCCTTCTGCCAGTGAGCCAAAAGAGGTGATAAATTTCAGCAAAAGTACAAAAAGTGCAAACAACTTTTGGTGTGGATAAATGACTGTTACATCTTTAGCCATCAGAAGCATCTGCTGAGTAAATGTAAATCTATGCCTTGGTTAACTCTTTCACTGCTTGGAACAGGCCATAATAGTACTGCAAGCATACTTTCAGCGGGTGCTTTTCCATTGCTTCTGGCATAAGCTTTAACATTAAAGGTGTTTAGAGACAAAAGGAATGGAAGAATCTTGTCAGAAGATGGTGCAAATGAGAGCCTCTATGGAAGCAAGTGGGAATAGCAATGATGAATCGGGAAGGAAAAATTGGCCCTTAGCATTTTGAGTGAGAAACTGGCCTTGATTCATGATCAATAAAATAACAAATTCAATTGCAACTCATGGCATCTTGGTGAGACAGTCCGTCAGACACCCAAACTGTGCTTTATTCAAACACCTACACATAGTTACAGATCAGTTCAGCTCTCTGGGTATTAAAAGCAAAGACACTCTTGTAGACCAAAATTCTATCTGGAGGAACTTTTCCTATATTGATCATCACAGCCACAAGTAGAAAAGTTTTGCCTGTTGTCTCAATGTGGTCAGATAATGAGGTCATGCAGTTCCATCCTTTTCTGGGACAAATACTCCTCCAATAAGACATGTGTTAAAAAGGCTAGGAGAAGAATTAATCATACTTGAAAGATAGACTGGCAGACTACACAGCCTTTCAAGGAGAAACCATTTCTTAATTCTGTTCATCATCTGTCCTGTACCAAAACTTCGCCTTTGAAGCCAACAGATGCAGATATGAAGTCCCAGTTATTTGAAGCATTTGAAATGAAATAGGAAGAAAGGCAGTGAGTATGTTCTTATCATTAGAATGTTTCTTCTGAATGCTAGAAAAATTTATCTCAGTGTCCTTTTTAATTGCCAAACTCTCCAAAAGAACTTGTTAATAGGATACCTTCATTAAACTGGGACAAGAACAGACCCTTCTCAGGCAGCCTACCCTTATGCTCAACCTTTAATTAAAGGAAAAAGACAAGTCTTTTGCATTTTGTAGTTTAAATTGTTGAAGCTAGTTACAGTGCTAGTGATGGGACAACTCTCTTGAGAGCACCAACAATGTTGTCCTCATATCATTTTAAAGAACTACATGTTGCTGTCCAGTAAATCACAGTTCATTCTGAATACTCTATCATATATTCTCATATGTAGGGTACTTTAGCTTGCCTTTTATTCTGACAAGATACAAAGTGAAATTCAAGCCCATTTAATTTCATTAAAACTATTGCATTTTTTGGTTCTGTAGAACACCACTGCAGCATCTGAGAAAATTACAGAGAACTGTCTGTCAGGTTTCTTCTCCATAGCCTCATAGAATCATAAGGTTGGAAATGACCTGTAAGATCATCAAGTCCAACCATCTTCTCATTACCACTGCTACCACAAACTAAACCATCTTTCAGGTAACGTGCTAACCACTACCAATCTGACTGTAACATATATAAGAACTAAATCATTAAGTAAATATTCTGATTCATAATGTATATGGTATAAAACAATGAACAGAATATAGTGATTATTCTGTATGCTACTTTAACTTTTAAGACACTTTGGACACCTCACTTGAGCATCGTAGGGTGCTCATCAGTTAGGAATGTTTATACCTGGTAGAAAAATACAAGTTGGAAGAAGGAGGGTGGGGTTAGGAACAGTGTTCACAACAGAGATGTGGGGAATGAGGCAGACCTACAGAAGTATGCTACCTTAGCAGTTTGATGTCATCTTCCCCAAAAAAGGGGAATTTCACCCCTCTGCCTTTTGTAACAATGTTGTTATTCAGTCTTCCTAGATGAAATGAATGAGGCAGTCTCATTCTCAAGCCAAGATCTCTCAATGAAGAGTCTAAAGAACCCCGCAAGACTGAGCAGCAATATTAAAGATGTGATAACTTTTCTTTTTAATGCAGCTTGGCAGGTTGTAGTAAGGAAAAAAAAAAAAAGCAAACCATGAGAACCTAATGACAGATAGTGGGAAATGTCCAAAGACTCTAGAAATTTTGTGTGCTACCATCCCCACCTATAAAACCGATGCATATAAACTGCAACAGGCTGGAAGAAAAACACCTCCTTGTCAGGAAAGCAGACAATATTGCCTTACCCTGGAGCTTGGTGCATACAGACCCATAGAATGGCTGAGGTTAGAAGGGATCTCTGAATATCATGTAGTCCAGCCCCCACTGTGCAGTGCTTGATCTCTGAGAGCAGGTTGCAGTAGCTTAGGACTGTGTCAAGGTGGGTTTTTCAGCATCTCATAATACTGAGAATATGGAGGTTTCACAAATTCTGAATGAGATCTGATGCAGTGTTCAAACATCCTTAGTGTAGAAAAGTATTTTCTTGTGCTCTGATGGAATTTCTTGTGTTCCAACTTGTTACATCTTGTCCTTTCACTGGGCAACACCAGGAGGAGTCATGCTCTTTGTTACATCCTCCCCTCAGACATACTGCTGGCTTATGTTCAATCTGTTGTCCTCTGAGACCTGTAGGTCCTTCTCATGGAACTGCTTCTCTGACATGAAGATTAAATACAGCCCACTAACAGACCTACCTGACTGATCCATTCGATAGTCAATATTGCTGCACTGTTAAGTTTCAGTAAGTGGGCCATTTTGTTGACATTTTCCAGATAAATTACAGAAGAACCTGGCTTTAAGTGCTAATAGAGACTTAGAGAAAATGTTCTCAGCTTCTGAATCTCCAGAATCAAAGGAATGTACTTTTCAGACCCACAGGAAGGGCACAGTGGGGATTAATGCAGTACTACTCATGCAGTAGTAAAAGGACTCACATAAATAGATAAAGTCCTTTACAAATAGGTTGGATTGTTCATTTTGTCCTTGCCACCCCATATGTTAACTATTGAGTAATTTCATTAAGTGTTCCTCCTGCAAAAAAAGGACAAATTTGAAGCATTAACAAAGATAATTCCTGAATACCAGTACTTGCTGCAGAGAATGCTACCAGCGTGCTTCAGAGCTACACACATTATGTCTGCCATACCTGCAAAATAGCTTTGTTCTTAGTTCACAAAGTAGTGTTAATAATGAATGTTTGTTAAAGCAGCCAGCAAATGTGCTCCTGGAGGCTTTTTCACCTGTTTTAATGGTGGTGGATTTAGTCTCCTTTTGTTGAAGTTCACACAGAAGAAGCAGGAGGAGCATTTAAAGCATTCAACAGTGTTCATTCACGTGCAGCTTTGTCAAAAGACTGTACAACATCTTAATAGGAACTTTGGGTGGCTTTTTTTTTTTTTTTTTTTTTTTTTTTTAGGACTAAGAAAAGGCTCTGCATCATATACTGCATTTCCCCTTCAGTAGCATCACTGTCGATCTAGTTTGCAAACAGTTAGATCTATACAAGAAAGCTGGCCAGGGCAAATGTGCCTTCTCTTCACCTGCTGTGCCTTTCAGTGCAATAAAGAATGCTTCTGTTTGTCAGTACTTACATTCCCAGTACCAGGAGGGAGCATTTTATGACAGCCCCTGCACAAAAACTCCTTAGTTGCATCCTTCTTGTAAGCTTCACTTTCACCAGCTGTTTTGCAGGACAGTTTGAACTACAACAGGTCAGGGCATCAGGACTTTGCTCACCACTACAGAAACCAAGAATTGTAAAAACATCAAGGAACCTGTCTGCTTTAGCTGCTTCTCCCACTCTGTTTATTAGACACCACTGATAGTGGAAATACGTAACATCATCTTTCTGTTATCCTGTTGGCTAGATAGCACAGGAAACACGTCAAAGCAGTAGGGAAGATTTTGGCATCTCCAAAATACCCACACATAGCTGAGATGAAAAGATGATACAACGCAGCAAACAGGCATGTAATTGCAGTGTACCACATTATCTGAGCAGTTATTACTGGTGCTATTTTCCATTTAGAAAACTGCCATAGCCTAATTCTAAAATCTGTCTTGTTTCAATTACAAAGCAATTGTGAAGGCATAAGGTTCTGCCCTACCATTAAAGTAGCTATTTTCTAAGGCTTTTGTTTTCAACTTTCTTCTTCCTTGGGCAAAATGTCCCAAGCAAGGCAAAACACAAACAAGAATCACTACGCTTCAAAACACATCAATCCCTCTGCTCTTGAGATTTTCTCTGCATTTGAACTTCCACCAGCAAGCAGCATTTATGCCTAGAATGTCCAGTATGGTGTTTAGGAATTAAATAATACCAGGCAGAAGTTGTATTTTAATGACAGTGATTATTTTTGTCAGAAATTTATTCTAATGAGGATACACTGGACAAGGCTGTTGTCACTGGGTACCAGTATTGCTGCACACGTCCTCTTTTCCAACTACAGTGAAGACAGTATCTTCCAGGAGCTCCCTATAAATGAGTCTGAAGAGTCATATGAAGCTCCAGAAGTCGTATGTAGTTTCAACTTCGCCATGAGAAAGCGTTGGGCTTGACTCACAGCATTGCTTTCACATCAGTACCCAGTTTAGACCCACCTATGCTAATCACAAGTTGATTTGTATCTGTCTCTAGATTTGAACATCCCCAATTGCAGTGCTTCTGTAACAACTCCATCACATATCATTTCTCCACTTTTTAACTTCCAATATATTACGTTCATTGAATGTACTGATAGAATAAATCATTCATTAAATCAATATACCTTCTCCCACAGCCTAGTATGATAGGGGAAACTGGTTTCATATTAATATCCCTATTTATAAATATTTTATAAGTATTAATAAATCTTTAAAATACAACTTCATGATTAATCAATTTGTAGAGATTTTAAAGTACAGAAAGTCAACAGCTTTTCATAAATTTGTTCTGCTGTACCTGGAAATGATACATTATGTAGTACTCAGGTTTGAAATATCTATTTTTGTGCATGTCATTGGCAAATCATTTAGAAATGAAACATCAATATAATATTAAAAAGAGAACCTATTCTACCTCTAATGAAGACCACATTTTCATTACGTTCATATCAAAGTCCAACCATTTCATGCCTCATATTACAGAATCACTGTATAGCTGGTGTTGGAAAGGATCTCTGGAGGCTACTTGCTCCAAACCCCATGCTCAAGCAAGACCACCAAAAGGCATTTGCTCAGCACCATGTCCAGGCAGATTTTGAAGACCTCCAAGGAGAAATATGCCACAACCTCTTTGGCAACCTGTGCCAGTGTTTGGCCACCCTCATAGTGAAAAAGTGTATCTTGATGTTCAGAGGAAACTCCCTGTGTTTGTTTGTGCCCACTGTCTGTGTTCTTCTACTGCCAGTTCACTCTTTCCCCTTAGAGAACACTATTTTGGTTTTTGATGAGAATTTATTCACTTCTGCTCCTGTAAAACTTGAAGATCGTTTAAGAGAGATTTGTACTGTTTCCTGCTTGGCCAATTCCTTACCATTTTTCCCTTTGTATAAATTTGTATCAGAGTAAAAACCCTGTCCTTTTAACAATATGATCTGTTGCCTCATAACACTGTTCTCAAACATTATATGAACCCTGGCAGTACATGTCAGGCACAGCTCCCACTGGGAAACTAATGTCCACACGCAAGTTAAAACAGCTGGCTATTCTAAATTTTTAATGATAACTGTGATAAATTTACTCTCATTAACTTCCTCATCACAAAAAGAAAGGTAATACTGTTATTTTGATAAAGGATTTTGGTCAAGCTCCATCTCTGTTAGTTAAGCACTCATACAGTGCAAGAACGGGTTATAAAAAGAATATTACATACATATAATGGCTATTTGAGAAGCAATTATAGTACTGTGCAGCAGCCAATTTCTAAAAACTGAAAAACAAAGAACATATTACATGAAGAGCGAACTGGATAGTGGAGAAACAAACTAGAAATCAGCAGAAAGCCTGCCTCCAACTGAAGACTATTTAATAGTGATTTTTAAAAAAATGAAGAGACTCAGAAAGAAGCTGAGCAGAGCTCTTATCATGTTTGGGACAAAGGAGAGTAATAAGACCCTTAAGGTCCACCTTCTGATCCAAGCAAGTTGCTTTATCTCTGTGCAATATATCAGTCAGGTGACTAACACTGAAGTATTGTGCTTTCTTCCTTTTTTTTTTTAAGACATAGAAGATAATAAAGTCATAACAATCTCTGAAAGTCGTTCATAAATTAAAGAGCTCATAGCAAAAGACCTATAGTATATCTTTTGTCCGCTATATTGTCGCTGCCTCTGACAGAAATCAGTTGACCACAAAATCAAGCTTAAGGCAGACTTGTGTCTGTGAAGAGTGTTAACACAAGAGTAATCTAGAGGAGTCGGTCTATATTTCAGAAATCATTCTGACAACAACTAGAGACTATTTGGAGGATACACTATTACAAAGCTCTTCAAGTCAATTTAATTTGTGATGATTTATGGACCAATATACTCAAGAGGTCTGAATAAATAATCTAGCAGTCTCTTCTCACCTTGAATACGTTCTTCCTTACAGCAAGAAGAATGGTTTCAAAGATGAAAGTACCAATGGACAAGATTGACTCAGAGCATATTTCACTTGTAAAAACATATACAACCTCATCTCTAATTCCTCATACCTGCAATAAATCTTTATCTGGTAGAAGAAAAGCTGCATGCCCACAACTTCTTGTGAGCAGAATAGAAAAGGAATAAAATGTTTTGATTTTCCCTGTTACGCAAGAGTGGATGGAGAAAGTTACACAAAGCAGCAACTTCTCTTCATAAATGGAGGAGAGCATTTGGGCTCACGTCACAAAACACCCTTTGATGGAGGCTCCCTGCTACTGGAGCTCCACGTGGTGAGACACTGAATGGCCCTCATAACTCTGGAAGATGTATGGTGTGCTGCACTGTATGTTAAGGACTAAGCTAGAATGCTCTGATTTTCTGAAATTCTTGGAATAGAGTTGAAGAAACAGTCATGGATACTATTAGAGCTTTTTTATGCCTGAGTTTTCTTACCATTTAGAGCACAGTAATGTGAACTGAAAACACCACACTACGTTGAAGAGAATGTCTCCCTGGCACTTATAATTACAAAAAACAAGCAAAAAAATTATCAGATAATAAGGCAGAGAAGACATTTCTTTTTAGATCAAAACAACACCTAAGACAAGCACTTAGCTCAGTGCTCACATAATGAACCACAGTTTAGCTTGCAATGATGTCAGATTTTTCTCTCAGATCTTCAAATGCTTCTGACAATTCAGAAGCAATGATGGTTCACTAAGAGAGTAATTGTTCACTTACTCTCTTCAGTGAGTTATTTAGAACATTGATCTTTTCCTTTAGTTGCCACAAGCTTTACTGCTTTCTTCACAAAAGCAATTCTAAACTTTAAATATATATCTAACAAAAAAGCACCATAGGGGCTAGATTGAGGTTCCCCTTCCCTAAAGCAATAGGATACTTGCAACTGCCTACCCTCACAAAACTTTGCTATAATGCTACCTGTAAGGTAGGACACTCAGTTAAAACTATTAGAAAAATACAGAAGTAGAGCAAAGAAAGAAGCATTTGCTTCATGAGGCTGTGCATGTACATGAACACCCCAGTAAAATACACACAGGTCACACATGCATGCTCTGAAGGAGCAGAGAACTACAAAATAAGTTCCATGTCTGTCTGCCACATACAGTTATTCAGAGATGGTTCAAAACATCCATGACTGAACACGGCTGGGGCTACCAGATCTTCTTGGCTGCAACATGTACTGAAGTGCAAAAGCAACTTAGAAACAGTATTTGTTCTTGGAAAACTTTCAGTATTCATAGTTCATTTTTTTCTTTCCTGCTTTAATTTTCCCCAGTTTTCTACCTTAAAAAAAAAAAAAAAAAAAAGAGAGAGAGAAAAAAAATCATAAGACTATTTCTTAAATGCCTTTATTAATAATTGCTAACCCTTTCCTTGGTGTGTAGAAAATAAAAAATATAGGTGTCAAGGAAGAAACAGAAATATCAAAAAATATCAAAATATATCAAAATAAGAGATTTATATTGGAAATCAAATGAAAAAAAATTCTGTTTTTGAAGTATTGTAGTATTATGAAGTATTTATGTTCTTGCTTAGCTGCTTTATATGTCTGGAGATTATTGTCTCTAATTATTCCTAAGGCTGTCCTCTATAATTCTGTTTAAGCATTTGCTGATTTCGAGCCTTCAAAAAAGTCTTTTAGTGAATGCTTTAATGCTCCTCAGCCTTTGTGAGTATTTATGGGTTGGAATGCAGATGGATGTCAGCGCCATGTTTACATAAGTCTTTGTAAAAATTAATTGGAACAATAAGCCAACTGTGGAAGCCAATTTAACCTAAAACAGTAGCAGGGTCTTATTTTCCTTTGCATATCTCATTCACACAGCAGCAAAACTATATCAATATTAATGTTAAAACACTAAAGATTGAGTTTCTTTAGGGAGTGACAGGCTCACTCTTGGACAAATCACAGTTCAACATGAAGAAGTCAACACTGTCACTACAATTTGCATGACAGCAACACTTTGAACACCCTACAGAGATTACGCTGTGCTTGTAACTTGGTGCAAAGGCATTACTTCTCAAGGTCTTGAGGATCAGCCTTTTCTCCTCAATATTTTTATTAGCAAAATAGTTCAGGAGTGTTATGAAAGTCAATCACAGTACCTGAAGTGCCTTTATCCAGATGGATGCACAACTGTTTTTGGAAAGCCATCCTTCCCCTTGCTCTAGAGCTTTGCTCTATGTCTTCAACTGTTGCATTCACCATCTGCTCTGCCAAAAGTCTACCACATATTGTGAGGATCACAGAATAAAATTCATAATCTCTTTCATAAAGCCAAAAGCTATCACTGATACAAGGGCTAAACAGTTTTCATGAGAAGCTGTAGATCTGGAAAGCATAGAATCACCGATTCATAAATGTGTTCATCAAAGTTAGGCAGGTTTTAGCAGGAAAACACTGGAGTCTTAGCAGTGACTCATCCTTCTAAACACTGTCTGGACTTCATACTCTTTACCTTTGGGTAATATTCACGTAAACTGAGTATTTGGGAAGTTTATGAGAAAGCGTGATGCACTGGATATGCTACTGATGATGCATAGTTTTAAAGGATGATATGTAACAATAATGAACTATATAAATCACATGATATAAACCACATATCTATGTAAGCACACAAACATCTCCTATTCTTTTTAAGTAAGCTAGGAGTTATGAGCCCTTTGTCACTGAAGGTCTCTTGATCATGTTGTAAAACATTTTACTCATGGTCTTAAGAACCACTCTGGCCAAACACTCTGGCCAGGAATCATGTAGATATAATGATCTATCTGTTCTCTTTACAAGTCTGTTGAGGAACACAACATGTACCTTCACAGATCATTTCTTGAATCTAATTTGTCTAAAGAACAGCTATACTGGAGTCATATACCCAAGTATCTCTATCAGCATCAAGTCAGTGTAGCTACAAGAGGATGCTTTGGGTAAAGTACAAAAATATAGTAAGCATGCTCCACTTCTATACACTCTTTACTCCCATGATTTCTTACAGGTGGGATCCACTTTCCTGAATGTTAAGTGCATATGACTGTGTAATTCACTACATATACTTTTTAAAATGGGTAAAGAGAAATTGATATTTTCAGGGTGGAATCCAGCAGGCCTCCCTTAAACATTCACATTATAATGGAATGAACTGCGCTTTAGTGACTGTACCAACTAGATCTCAACTGACTATTAGGCATGCATAAGCTGCACAGCACAGAATGGCCTAACTCCAAAATTTAAAGATTGTACCACCCTAAAGCTTCAAAACTGCTGAGGCCAGATGGTGGACTTAGAAAGGAAACAAAATCAGATTAAAGTTTAGCAGAGTTCTGCACAAAGTTTGCATGTTCTCAATTTTAGAAACTCTAGTTAGAGTTGAAAAGGATGAGCAAAAGGCTTAAAAGAGTGACTGCAAAGTCATCTTGTTAGAGTATGGGAAAACATATATGCGAAAGGAAAGGGATACAATAGAAAGAGACAGAGTGCAGTCCACAGATCAATAATTTTACACTCCCTAAGGTTTGGTCAGAGATCTGGGGAAGCATAAGCCTCAGAAATACAGCTTACATTACTCTACGATTTTAAGTAAGTCTTCTTTGTTTCCCAGCCTTGTTTTTGACATAAAAAGGATGCAACTTTTGCTCCCTGTAGCAGTCAAATAGAATGTTCATGTCTAGCACTTAACCAGGCATAACAACAGAAAGGTATTAATCTGAAATTCTTTAACCACTCCAGTGACGTAAGATATGCAAGATTAAATGAGTTAATTGCATTACAGTGAGTCTTTACGTTTGACAACTGTCTTAAAATTAAAGAAGTTGTTACATATCAACTACTGTGAATATTTCATTAAATAAAGGACCTATTACCATGCCTCTCCAGTCTCTTTCCAAGCTACAAGCTTGGAACATTCTCATAGGTTTTATGAAATGCCATCTGTGAAATAATGTCCTGATCTGCAGTGTTTAATTGCAAGATATTTACCATAGAGATGTCAGTTTTGGTTGAAAACACAGCAACAAGCACACCAGAGTGAAAGAGGACACAGTGACAGTCCCAGAAACTTTTAAAGTTTCTTATAAGGACAATGAATTCTCCCAAGAACTCTCCTATAGCTTTCTAAAATACGTATTTCAGAAAATGCCAGGCTGCAAACTCTTTGTGAATTCTCCCTTCTTGTAATGTCTTATTCCCAAAGTATTCTATCTATTTAAGAGCAGTAGCATCCATAAGACAGTTCTGCAGCTATAAACTCTTTAGATTAAGCAATCTGATACAGCCTCACTGTATTTCCTTCCATCAATCTGATGAGAACTATCCACCAACAGTTTTCCAATGACTCTAACAGGAACTTTGAATCCTCAGCTGAACACCAGAATTATGCACCAGAATTAGCCTGTTCAGAGCTCTCTCACCCAAACCATCAAGAAACAGCAAAACTCCAGGATATAAACTGTTCTCAAAACTTATGCCAAGAAAAAGAAAACTGAGTGCAAGTATTTCTAACATCAGAAAAAAACTGCTATCATGGTAATTGAGATAATGTAAATATATTCATTACTGTAGATCCAGAAGTACTTCATGTACTGTGGGTTACTATGGTCAGTTTTTGGCACAAAGCAGAGGTAAGTATGCACTGCAGATGAGAGCAAAACCACTACCCCTGAAGTCAAAGCTCTTCAGTGCTTTTCCGACACTGTACAGTAAGCTCTGCATAAGGTTAGCTAGGAGACTAAAAGAGTTGGACAGACAAGGGTCTTTATGTCATATCCTGTCACTTTTCACCTGACAAGAGACTACCTCACTGTGGTCTCACGTCAGGTAGCTGTAGAGAGAGATGGTCTCCCCTCAGCTTTCTCTTCTTCAGACTGAACAGCCCCCACTCTCTCTGCTGCCTATTTTCAAAACCCCCCACCAGTTTAATTGCGCTTCTCTGAACACATTCCAGCAGCTCAAATCCTTCTTGTAGTGAGGGGCTCAAAACTGAAAGCAGCACTCAAGGTGTGGTCCCACTAGTGCTGAGTACAGGGAGAAAAATCCTTTCCCTGATCCTGCTGGCCATGCTATTTCTAGTACAACCCATGGGCCCTCTTGGCCACGTGGGCACACTGCAAGCTCACAACAACCTGTCTGCCAACCAGCATCCCCAGGGCCTTTCTTGCAGACAGCTTTCCAACCACTCTCCCCCAAGCCTGTACCACTGCATATGATTGTTGTGACCCAAGTGCAGCACCTGGCACTTAGCAGAGTTGAACGCCATACAACAGAACGCAACCAATTGTTCCAGCCCAACTGGGTCCCCCTCCAGAGCCTTCCTACCTTCAAGCAGATCAATGCATTCACCCAACAAGGTCTCTGTAAAATTATCGAGAGTACACTTGATCCTCTGATAAAAGTATTAAATAAAATTGGCTCCAGTACTGAAACCTGGGGAGCATCATTGGTGACCAACCACCAGCTAGATTTAACTCCATTCACAGCGACCCTTTGAGCTTGGCCATCCAGCCAGTTTTTTACCCAGTGAACAGAAAATCCATCCGAGCCATGAGCGGACAGTTTCTTGAGGAGAACACTATGGAAAACAGCATCAAATGTCTTGCTAAAGTCCATGTTAACAACACCTACAGTCTTTCCGCCATCCACTACACTAGTTACGTTCCGCAGAAGGAGATACGGTTAGTCAGAACCTGCCATGATGTGGGTCTGATTACCTGGTTGGCCTTGATGTGCTGCTGGCACTCAGGCTGATCTGTTCCATTACCATGATGGATGTTGCCTTCACCAATCTCCACTCATCCAGGACCTTCCCAGTTAACTGCTGGTAAATGTGGTTGGCAATCACTTCTGATTACATTTACTCATAACCGCTTTGCATACAGCCATAAAACATCAATTTTTAATTTTCAGAACCATAACTGAAAAGGGAACAACCCATATGAATTGACAGTATCAAAGGAGAGTCTCCAGCAAATTCACACAGAATGAGACACCAATAAGAAAAAATTGTACAGAATCTGACCAGGACAGCATAGTAATGTTATTTAGAGAGAATCTCGGTTAAAATTGTTTGCATTCAAAGAATAAGTCCCACTTTTAAAGTCTAAGCTGCCATGGACAGGGCTCTCTGGTAATTCTGTACTCTATTTATTGATATTTAAACATTTTTAAAATATCATGAAGCAGTAACAACAGTTTATAGAGATGATAAATCTGACTTTTTTTCCCCTTGAGTTTCTGCAGGATTTCTCCAAGAGTTTTAATAATCACTATAGGAAAAAAGCAAATTATAACCAGATAATAAATCACTTCAGTAATCAGAAACAATATCACTGAAATCCCTGTTTCTTGAAGAACCTTAGTGTTTATGTCTCCACATAAAGAAACAAACACAAAAATCCCCGCAGGAAATTAATTTTGAATGCCATTGTATACTTTTGCTAAATAATTCCTTTTTCTGTTTCATTCTTTTTCATTGACATCCATCTAAAACTGGCTTTCTACAGCTGATAAGAATTCTTAAGCAACAGCAGGTACACAGACTTTGTAAACCAGAGCTTTACTCATGCAGCACACACTTCTAGTTGTAAAATATGAAAGCAGGATATGTAGACAGTCGAAGAGTTAAGGAAGAAAATAATGGAAAAAAAAGAGCAAGCAAGCAAGAAGTTAATCACACATGTTTAGGGCCCACACTTCACTCAATACACAGTTAAAATTTGCCTAAAAGTTCCTTTCTTTTGTCAGTGATGCTCTCAAATGAACTGCCTCATTGAAAGGCTTCAGTCATAGTCTGATCTGCCACGGAATTACTCTTCTAATTCTTGTATTTTCAGCAGTTTTTGGATGTTCATAAATGTAGCGCAGATCTGTTCCTTAATACAAAATTCTCATCATTCTCTCAAAAAGTGAATCTTAATTGCTTATCTGAGTCCAGCCTTGATTTCTTAGTGAACATAAAATTCAACTGAACAAATGTACTGCTGGAAAACTTGCCAGGAAAGGTGTAAAACTTCAGCCAAAAGCAGAAAAATTCTGTGGTATCCTGTTCTCCACGCAGGACACTTTGAAAGAAGAGAGAGTATGGCTTGTTGTCAACTTTCTTCTGTTCCTTCTTTCACACCCTGAATGAACTGTTTCACCAAAACATGAGCGTGCTCAGGGAGCATAAGAAGGAAAGTCTTTGGGGTTTGCTGTGTCACAGCCAAGCTGATGAAAGGCTTTTGGTGTCAAGTGGAGCCAGAAGACAGAGTGGAGTTTCAGAGGCTGCTTCTACTATATTTCAAAGTGCTACACCGTCAGGAATATGAATCTCTCTACAGAACAAGACAAGAAAATATTAGAATCAATTATCAGTTTCCATTTCTCCATGTAGGGAAGCAGTGGTCTTTGATGTGGGGAATGTTTTACAGCCAAAGCAAGACTACTCAAACCAAAGCAGAAGAATCAACAGGATCATTAGGTCCAGAATGTTTCTATATTGCTTGTGTTAACAGAGGACAGTGCCACCTACACATAGAAAGAGATTGCTCAAGGGGATCTGCAAGATGTGTTCTCAAGAAGACTAATTATCTATTAGTGGAAATAGAAGAAGCCTCAGGGAGAGGCTGCCTAAGTGGTACACAAGAACCTGAGGAACATGGCCGTAGAGTAAGGCACTATGCCGCTGGGCAGTGCTCAGTGCTACTGCTTCGATAATTGGATGATATCTGAATAACATGACAAGACCCCAGAGCTGCTGCCTTTAAGCAAACAGGAAGTAAGACTGATTCTTGTCATTGTTATCCTCCCATGGATGCAGCTGAGATGCAAGACAAGTGTAACAAACCACACTCTCATTATTTCAAACCACCTCTTACAATTCCTGCTGACTGTTCTCTTTTAGCGCTTCCATTTCATCCACCTCTTAGTGTCCCAGTCAATTGAGAAGAATATTTAATTGAGAGAACTGAAAAATCTCTTCATGCTTCAATGAACACTAATACTACTGATAACCTTACACAGCAAGAACTTTTGTTGCATTCATTATTTGTACAAAAGGAGAGCATAGTTCAAGCATACAATTTATTCAGAGAGCACATTTATTAAATTGCAATTAATTCTTTTAAAGGAATATGACACCAGGAAACACACTGACAGGAGGCAGATGATCTTCATCCTGAAATCACACTTAAAAAAAAAAAAAAGAAGTGTGATGCAGTTTGGACGTTAGTCACCTGAGCAGTGCAAATATGAGATCCTGTGAAGACAAGGCTAATGTTAAGGCTTTTTTGACTGACATACTATATGGCATTAACCTCAGATCAGAGATAGAACTCACAAAGACACGTGAAATTTCAGCCATAGGTAGATTCACTAGGTCAGGTAATGAACATCAGTGTTTCCAGTTTTGTGTACCTGTGACAACAGCTAGCATGGATTTCCACTGCGAACCTCCAAGCATGGAGGCTCTAAAGGCACTGAGGAAGCTGCTCCAACACTCAACCAAAATGTAAAAGCGAAACAGATTCTCACTGGAAAACACTGACAAGAGCTTGCTTCCATCTTTTCTTCTCCAATAAGGTGCTATTATACCTTTGTAAGATCTCCCTGAGCCTTCTCTTCTCCAGGCTAAACAGCCCTACCTCTCAGACACTCTTTGTATGACTTTCATTTTCATGGCCTTTCACTTGCTTTAACATATCTATTTGTCCCCTCTACAATGAAGCCCAGAACTGGGCGCTGCACTCCAGATGTGGCCTCACCAGAATCACCTCTCTCAAATTGCTGGCAACTCTTCTAACACAGCCTGGGATGTTAGGATTGTAGCTGCAGGGCTGCATTTCTGGCTTGTTGCCCACCAGGACTACACAGATTCTTTACACCATGACACACTTTCTTTTCATTTCACATTCCAGATTCTCATCTCAAAAGGCTGCAAGCAATCAATATCTTACCTGTTCACAACCTGCATTTTGATCAGTAGTAAGGCCTTCTATATGGTTACATGGTTATACATCTGCCTGGTAATCTTTACAGTGCAAGTTCCTGCATTAGGCTAAGTTTGGATGCTAATAAGTCAGCTAAAAGCAAAAAAAAAACAAGGAGAATGTCTCTATAACAAAATGGGGAGAGCATAGCAAGGTCAGGGGAAGAGGAACGTTCATCCAAATTTAGCTTATGTTTTAAAGGAAACTGAGTTCTTAAATGCTTCAGTGTTATTTGTGGATGATCCACTTAAGTGTATTTTTATATTTAGATTGCCATGCATGCCAATTGTCACAATGTCATCAACAGAACTGCTTAGTTATCCACGTCTTTTTTCCCCATTTCATTGGTAACATCTGAAGCTGAGAACCAGTACAAACAGAAAAAAAAGATGGCACGACATATTTGGTAACAGATGTTTAATTAGAGAACAGAATTAAGAATACAGATGTCTAGCAATGAAGATATTTACTTTCGAAGGTAAATATTGTGTCGGAGTCCTTGTGTTTGACATGTTCATGCACAGAAAGCATGTGTTATACAAAGGAAGATCTGCTCTGTATTTTTGGCCCTTCCATATAAAAAGCTGAAATACTGCTATAACCAGCCTCAGCTCCCATTGCTGAATCTTGGAGCAAGTCTAGGTATGTATTCAGAGCCCTAAAAATGCAACAACTTGTGAACTTCCTAGTCAAACCAGTCACTAGCAATCTACTTTCTCTCACAATAGCTTGTTTACTTCCCTGCCTTCAAAAGTAATTTCAGAAAACCAATTTCATACAACAAAACCACTCCAGTGTTACAGATTATTTTAAAAAACACAGGACTTTGATTCCTAAGTGCTCTCAAAACTTTGACCCACGTGTTTCTTTGCTAAGTCAACAAACAGTGAACAAATCTGCTTCTAACTGCTCGAAATTAAGAGTCTCTTGTGTACACAATTAAGATAGATATGAAATAAAAGAACTGGATTGTTAGACTGATAGACCTGAAACTGCCCTTGCCCTATATGTACTTCTGAAATGCAGGTTGATAATTACCTAGTTGATAGATAGTTAAGCCAATGATCCGCATTTATCCAAATTTCAATTTTAAAATCCAGTTTCCCCAAAGAATCCCTATGTTCAATGCACTCTCCATCACAGCCCTTGGTGGTCTCTCAGACAAAAGACTGAGGTTGCTCCTATCATCCTCAGAAAGATCGTTGTTCATGTCTCTGTCTTCTCCCATACCAGGTCTCCACATAACTGTATAAAAGCTCCCTTACTTTCTGTCTCTCCTCTTGCAGAGATTCTGTTGAATTCCATTTATTGCACACCAGCCTCTCCTCATTCACCCAGTCATACCCATTAGTCTCTCTGAGCAACCTCTTAATTCTTTCCCACTCCCGTGATTTTGACCCTTCTCATCAAAACCACACATTATGCCTCAAAGAGATTAGCTGTTATTTCCTCTCCATATCAATGGATAGGAAAGAAACTCATACAAGGTCTCTCCTTCTCATGTCCATCAGGAGACTCTATGAGTACTCCATACTTGACTTACCAAAGTTTTCCCTTTACATACTTGGTTTTCTTTCTACAACTCCGTAAGTCCTTGCTTTTCTGCTCAGTAAATCACTCACCAAGAGCAGCTTTGAAGCTGCTAAAGAAAAAAAACATAGGACACCCTTCGGTCCTTCTCTTTCTCCCTTTTGTGTAAAGCCACTGCACACCAACCACTCTGAAAATTTGCATTACAGTAGTTAATATAGACAATCTTAGAGACTGTGATGAACAGTAGAATTTCCTCGAACAATCTCAGTTTTACTAGCAAAATATTCAGTGAACGATTGAGAATTTGCTATATTCATATCTTGGCCACTATCAGTAACAGCCCTTTGCCAATGGAGAATAACTGTGCTCCCACATTGGAGACAATTAGGCTAACACTAAGCATCTTTGTAAACCTCTCAGAGCAGTTTTTGGTACAAAGCAGTTGACCTTCTGGGCATATACTTTGTATGGTATTTGACTATTTTCTTTTTCAGTTAATTGTGCTTGAGCTTAGTGTCACAAAAAACAGCAGTTCAGCATCTTTGAAATATCTATGCATCTCTTTCAGCATTCTAAGAGTAGAGGTTACTCCAGACTCAGAAACAAGATTTTACTACTGTTGTTATTCTGTTGGCCATGGGTTATGGTCAGGGAAGCGAGCTGAATGCCAATGCTACATGCAGATAAAGCTTTGAAAAACAGAGAGACAGGCAAATCCAGCACGGACAAAAAAAATACTTAAAGAAAACCATTCCCATTTCAAATTTACCAGCACTGAGACATGAAAAAATCATGAGTAGTGCACTGTATGTTTATATAATGATTGGTTGTGAGTTATATAAATAACTGTTGTTATTTAGCACAGACTCATCCTCCTTATCTTGCACAAATGATCAGCTTTAGCCTTTGAGGAAAAAAAGAAATCCAATATAGTGCAATCTCCTTTAAGCATAAGTGTTATTACCTTTCATGAAAGCAGGTTCGAGTATCTCATCATTTATTCCTCTGGACTCCTCAATCACTGCTACAGACAGTCTCAGAAATGCTCCTCGTGGGAAATCTTCACATCTGAGGAGAACAACAACAAAAAATATAGTGTTTTAAAGAGGTTGTTGGATACAGTGATGTCAATAACCTATCACCAAAGACAATTAGCACAGACAAATAAAAGCTAGGTCAGATTCAGAGTGCTAAGAATTGAACAATTTGAAGTGTTTACACTTTTTCTTTAGCATCATTCTTCCTTTAGATTCACCATATATATTTTTTTTCAGTATAAGAGAACATCCTATTTTATTTCAGCAATATATATATATATATTTTTTTTTTAAAGAAAGAAAACAAAAACAGAGAGAGAATAACACAGCTATTCCACAAGGGTGAAAAGCCAGGAGCCAAAGATGATGACAGCAGTGTTTGACCATGGCAGGTAGCATGGTGGTGATAACAGCACTCATTAGGAGCTCCAGTTAAAGAAAAGTAATGAACCAAGTCCAGCATCTCACCTGGCAACCTGTGAAGGAGCAGCAGAAGATGAAGCCAGATACAGATTGGAAAAAATACATTATATAAGTCTAATAGCATTCCAAGAGGCAGAACCAGGAACAAGCCACCAAAAACACTGGCCCAAGGTCCCCCAGGTCACAAGGCCAGAGAGAATCACACATAGATATGTATACTTGTGAGTTAACTCAGACTAGGAGTGAACGCCCAAGCTTAAACCTAAGTGGAGCCATGGTCAGAAGGCATGGGTGGAGGCCCCAGGTGAGGCTGCTCAGGGTCATGAAGAGCTATTAGAGCTCTGATGACCCAGCCATAATCAATGGGTCAAGTTAGGTTGCCAGCTGGCAAGAAACAGCATATCGCTAGTATTAATATTCACTATTTTTGTCAACATAAATGATAGCACAATATGCACCCTCAGCAAGTCAGTTCAGAGCAACTGAGATATAGTGGTCTCTCAGAGCACAGATATTACTCCAGTCTAAGGCTGTATCTACTTACACAGTGCTAGACCTGGAGCACACACTTTATCCACCTTTGGAGTTGAGTTGCCTGCTCAGAAGGCCAATTTGCTGACAAAAGTGAGCTATTTGAGAAGCCTTGGTAGCCTTGGAGCTCAACTGCAAGGAGTTTCAGCAGAGGTTAATTACAAAGAACTCTTCTCAGAAGCCTTAGCAGGGGTCCCTCCCTGTCACTGAGAGGGAGCTGGGGTTCTTGCACTCAGCCCTGAAACAATGTTGCCTGCGCATGGCCTTACGCCTTGCTTATCTAAACCCTGACCTGTGCATTGGCCTCCTAGCTTCATCTTGGAGCTGCTTCATCACTATGGGCTTTTCTGGCAATGTGAGTGCTGCTGGCTTACTTTGTGTACAGCTTTCAGACCTGCCTGGATCACTCTGCTCTGCCTCTGCCTCCAACCAGTGAGGCTTCTGCCTCCCTTGCTATTTGCACCTATTTCTCATGGCAAGCCATGCTCCTGCACCAACACAGAGCTGCTTGTGGGCAGGAAACTCAATCTACTGTGCTGTCTTGGGAACAGAGGACAGCTCAGTTCTCAGCTGTTGCAATGAGTCTACCAAAAAATGCCACGGACACTGTGCTGTAGGACCAGGAGAGTTCTGGGCTGGAAACTCTCACAGATCATACCTAAATTTCAGTTCATGCTTGCCACCTTCTGGATTCAAGTAAGCCCTGTGTGAGACAAGACCCACATGAGCACCATAACTCCTTCCCTTTTTGCACTCATGACTTACAAAGACAGGCATGCAAAAGGGAGCCATGTGACACACTGCACCTTGTCTCTCGTCTGTGTGACATGAACAGCACCCCAGTAAATACCCAGTAAATGGCATTTATTTGTGTCACAGCTGAGGTGTGAGCACAGAGGCTGTGCACTGTGAAAGCTCAAGGCTAATTCAGCTAATAAAATTCCCAAAGATCTGCCAAGGAGAAAGGTACCAGACGTAGTTAAAGATAAAATGAAGGCCAGACCAGTGAGGTAGGGATGTAGGAAGCCTTCCTAGGCTGCATGAGATGATATTAACTGGGAAAGGTGCTCTCAAGGAGCTCTCTTGCCCCATCTGAAACACCTGTCCAGGAGAGTAAGATAGGAGGCCAATGGCTGCACTATATGCAGAACGAGCAAACTCGAACCTCTACTACAACAGTCTGATGTGATATTTATACATTTATATAGGTCATCTTGTACAATCCCAACAAAGGGCACTCCAGTTTATTTCTGTTGTTGTTCTCTCAGAAAAGTAATGTATTTGTGACTTCCCATGCTTGCTGTACTTGAAGCATCTTCAGCTTTGTAATCATAGATCAATCTTTGTAAGACTTCACCAACTTATTCTTTGGATTAAGCACAGCCTTTACCCAAACTATTTGGGTAGAACAACAAATGCTTGTGGAATCTGAATGCCTTGAGGGACCCAAAAGGAATATGAAATCGGTTTGGATAGACTATTAAAATGAAATAATATGGAAGTGAACTGGAGATCTAAAAGCCTCTGGCATGACTTTTAGAGCATATTAATGCTACAAGCAGCACTGCTTTTATGCAAGAAGGCTCAGTTTACCTTTCCCTCGCTCCTTTGCTTGCTGTCAAACTATGCTGGTTCAAGGAAAGGAAGCCATTATCTCACATACACATCAAAAGCAGAAGTTCTGTGATGATTTTCAAACCCCAGATTTAAGACCTAATGCCTGGTTGTAGTTGTACAAGTTAATCAGACAGAACACTGAATTCCAATGTTGACATCATATTCTCTGGCAGCTTTCTGGCCAGAACAGGAGATATCTTTCGATAAGCAAGGATAAGGCAGTTCCATTCCAGAAAGAACAATGGGCTATTGGTGTATCATGGCACAGCACAAAGCAGTTTCATCTAAGGCACCTCATTCTGCCCCAGTGATGTTTAAAGATTACAGACATGTCACTGAGGGACTGGCTTTCACTGAGAAGGAGATAAATAAAATGCAGAACTGTTCTGCAGACTCATTTCAGCTTGATTTTTTTGCTCTTTCTATCTGAATCGTTTGGCTTGGCCTTTACCGGGCACTTGGGAATTCACACCAAAAAAGGGACATATGCACGCAAATTCCTTTGCCTGTGGGGTTTAGCCTGTCCACTGGATAGAATATCATGCCCTGTAATTTGGTTGGCAGATTGACAGACTTTAGACCTGTAGCTTTACAGATCCTGAATCCAATATGAGCCAATGGGACTATGAGAAAGACAGTGAATATTCTCACAACCCATTCCAAGACATTCAAGGGCAGAATCGGATTTGCAAGCTTCATTAGTTACAAACATCTGCAAAGCTTCTTTTCAGGAGGAAAAGACCATGACTGAGACAGTCAACATAAGCAGTTGCTGGAATTCCTGATCTTGTCCCCTGCAAACACCAGAATATCTTTGTTTCATACAACATTTTCACACACCACCTCATTTTTTAAGAGCTACAAGCAAATGTAGCTCATTTGTCCACTGCAGCAAACTACTTAAAGGGGTTTCTGAAAGTAATCCCCTTTTAAAATATGGTTTTCAACTCATTGTAGAAATTACATAGCTGTCTCAGCGAGAAGTAGAGTGCTGTTAATGGTAGCAGTTAATATCAGCAAGCATCGTGTAAGATTATGTCAGAGAAAGTGAAAGGAACAGCATTTATGGAGTGCTTGAGTCAGAGGACATATCAGAACAGCGAGAGATTTCAGTTTAGATAACTAGTCCCAAGTGTTGCTAAAGTAGACTTCTGGCTGAAAGAGATACAAATACTCTACAAGCAAGCTGTTGCACAACTTGTGTTGCTTGGAGGCAGATAGGGCAGCAAAACAACTAGAAGTTAGAAGGGGATTTTCAGGTTTTACACAAGCTCAAAGTAGGCGCTTGAGCTTGTGAGTGTTCTGCTCAAATACAGAGCACAAACAAGCCAGACAGAAAACATTCGTTTTCCCCTGACAACCAATTACAGTTCTTGGTAAATACTCAGCAAAGGAAATCTGTAACTATGGTCTGCCTAAAAGACCATGAGGGACCATGATGTAAGGTAGATGACAGTGGAGCTAATAAGGTGCATGAGATCAGACATATATGGATTGTCTACAACAGAAAAACGCATGCAAAGTGATCTGAGGTTTTCTTAAAAAATGGTAGAGCTGACTAAATATCAGAGGGGTAGAGTCAGTAAAGTATGTTCACTAATGGGAACATGTGGATCAACTTAGAGCAGCTTAAAATATTCATACGAATCAAAAGAGCCAAAGGAGGGAAATTATTCATCAGTTTATAATGTAGGCAAACAATTTCATATGACTGAGAAAGATATGAAAGAAAGCCACATCAACACAGTGGTGGGACACTTCAAGTCAAGCACTTAAAGCAGAGACTGGATTCTCTGTCAAGGCAAACCATTAGGAAAGCTTTTGTTTGCTGGGGAGAATGCCTCAGTAAAACACACATGAATTATTCAGTCGTTCTTATATTGTTAATGTTGTGAAAATAAATACAGACCAAAAATACAAAATCATAATATTCTTGTTACTTCAAGCCATTTTAAGTACTGCAGTGATCAATTACTTCGGAAGAAAAAGTAATAACTAAAAAAAACGCAGTACAAAGCAAAACACTCAGTGGTCTTATGGTCAATGATATAAGGTACTGCAGGCAAGCTGTAGCATCAAATTTGCCCACTGAGCCACAGCACATTTTTGGCTGGTCACATCACTGTATTCCTAATTGCCTTCAGCCCTTGTCTAGAACAACCATTTACTGTAAATCTTCATAGAAGCTGTTATTCCTGTAAAGGTGTTGACCTGGAAAGTAATCCAGCCCAAAAGATATGTACGTGCCTTATAAGAACTGGGAAGGAAGTTTTCTGGGAAGGACACAAATCACAGCTAGCTTTTTACAGTAACATGTATAGCTGACAGAAACAAAACCAGTCCAAACACCAGAACTGCTGGGCAGTGCAATCTCCTATGTGCGTAACAAAGGCTTGGTAGAATTCCTGCTGAGAAGCTTTATGTGAGGGAAATTATTGGCATCAATGACTACACCCTTTATAAATTTCCATTCACATTCCCCATGTCTAAACATAGCAGAAAAAGGTACTTCAATGAGTTTTAAGGAGCAGAAATAAAATGCAGAAGTTGTGGGCAAACTTTGACAAAAAGGGAGCGAAATCAGAACACTCGTGTTTTTGATAATCCTCTCCTAGTCAAATACAAGTATTTCCCAACTGTGCAATTATTTATATAAGAAAACCAGTAAGTATAGTTTTCTTCAAAAAGAAAAAGCAATCTCCCAAGTGTCCTCTGTGGCATTTATGGCAATTTAACTACAACTCACCATCCATTGCAGCAGGTCTGGAATGTTCTCTTGCATGCCAGTTCACTCCCAAATTGCCCTCGGCTAGATGAGTAGAATGGGCCACAGTGCCTGTGGTCATGCACAGAAGACCGCAAAGTGGCACGACCAGTTCATTCCCTTCTGGCTTGGACAGAAGCAACCATGCAACGTGTGAATGTCATCCCCTGCACACTTTAAGGGCGTTGCCAACGTGAGCACTTTTGCAGCTCAGACCAGTGTAAGATGATTCGTTTACATCATTGTCTCAAAGCTTGCTGGGGACACAGATGAACAAGTCCAGGCAAGTCCTGGGCAAAGGTTGGGAGATCCTTTCTCTGGAGAACTGTGATGGACAAGTCCTGGGCAAGGGTTGTGAGATCCTTTGTGTGGGGGACGAGATGGACAAGGCCAGGGGCAAGGAGAGCGAGATGAGCTGCAGCTGAGTGGCTGTGAAGTGCTCCTTTGTGTGGCCTTATCTGAGGATGATGGCCATCTCCGGCGGTACTCAATGACTGTTGCTCGAGGCCCGTCCTTGTCACGTAGGCAGGAGAACGAGGATAAAAAGAGGAACCGAAAACCATGAGGAGAGGTTTCTGGCAACAGATTCCTCGTGAAGCAGAACAGAGGATTCCTCGTGAGGTGACACCTTCCATGCCGACGAACTCTCCTGGCCTGCTGCCTGAGCTGCTGCTTCCTCAAGGCTTGGCTCCGCCGCTGCCTCCGCTGCCTGCTCGCTGCCCAAGGCCGCCACGCTGCTGCTCCCCGCCCCCCGCTGCCTCGGACCTTCAAACGCCGTGCGACGGACCGCTGCTGGATCCTGCTGGTGACCATCCCCGCTTTACACAATTCTTGCTTCTTTCCCATCTTTTCTATCGCCCTCCTTCCCTTCCCCGTCTCCCTGATTAGGTTTTGTAATAAACTGGTCGGACCAACATATGAACTGTTGTTTCTTAATCTCATGCCGGGTATACAGATATTAAAAGAACCTCATCTCCCTCCTATAAGTTGGAGCGAGACAACTAGTGACACAGACTTTTTGTAATTCCACGTTGTTGCTACATCTGTTTAAGTCAATATTACAACAGTATTAGGCTAGGAGAGCAGCAGGATTCTCTGTGCTGCTAATAACTACACTAGATGTAAATGCATCTCCTGTTCAGTAGGCAATCCTTGTAAAAAAGCATGCACACACAAGAAAATCTGGTTAGATACCTGAAGACTCTTCAGGATAGTATAGGGAAGACAGCCTAAACACATAGAAATTCTAACAATTTTAGCAATGCATCTTAGAACTACAAGAATATTGAAATAGTTCCCTCAACAAAAAGCATGAGTTACCAGCAGATGCTCATTCAGTACTCCTACAAGTTACATAAAGAATAGCTGCCCTTGGAAATGAGAAGATTTAATTACTTTTAGGCTGTAGCACCACTTAAATGAAGTTCAAATAAACAAGAAAGCTAGTAAGATTGAAGTAGCTCATCGAAACATAGATTCCCAAATTCTCTGCACTAAAAGTAAGTTATATAGAGAACAGTCTGTATAGGGGACAGAGAATATCAATCAGAATGATGAAAGGTCTTTGCAGCTTGTAAGTATCAGTTTTTCATCACTGTAACAGTGTTTGAAATTATACAAGGAAGAATTCTCTGAAGGCACTGCTCATCTATGGATCCCCTGTGATTTGTACTATGGGAAAAGGGGTTCAGCTGATTTCTTTGGCCAAGTGAGCTGTGAATGAGAGAGAAACAAAGGGATTCCACAGAAACAGATTGAGAAGCAATACACTCAGAAATATTCAGAAATAGGCTAGATCAGCACTAAGAGCTATTGGATATCAGCTGAGAGGTTGGGAACTGTAACCCTGAACATTGTCTCTTTGTTTTCTCCTTTCTTCAAAGAAACAGAACCTTGTACATTGTTCAAAAAAATGAAGAAAAGGGTACACAGGCAGGGTGAAAATACATGGTAAAAATCTGTTGTCTTGCACAGAAACTTCTAGTGGTGCGTAACAGAAAAATTCTGCAAACAAGGAAAAGAAGAGGGAGGCAAAAACATTGGTCAGCAAGGGTGTACATTAAACACAAGGTCAATTAGCAAAAGATAAGCATTATACCAATGTGCACTTTCACAGTCTGACCACACAGGAAAGGAAATACAAATGAGAGAGAAAATTGGCAGAGTGTTATTTGAAATTTTTACAGGGAAGGAACCATGTACAAAACATACGCAGTTCACTAAGCATCACTGCCAAGATGCATTTCCACTCAATCTAGTATGAGTGGTGCCAAATAAGCCTTCTGCCCACTGTCAGCAGAATGTAGGAAATGTTGAGAGGGCACTAAGGGACAGAGAGGAAGAAAAACGTTACAAGCTTCTTTGAGTGGAACGCTGCTGAAAGCTACAAAATGTGCATAGCAGAACTACTGCAAAATACTAGTCAAGAGATATGGCCATTTGCACCCTGCTTAGAGTATGTATGGGTAGACAAAATAATGTTAAAGAATGTGCAAAATATATGATGATTTCACTTGTAGAGGATTAGCAATGGCTCCAAAGAACACATTTCCCAGAAATCCTCATTCTGAACTCAGACCTGAAACAAAAGGAAGGATCTGTTTCAATGAGAAGTAAATGATCCTTGTTGTACTACAGGGCACTAAACAAACTCTACTACTAGCTAAGATCCTCAAGGTCAAGGCTCAGCAGTGTCACAAAAGGGGAACTCCAGGAGCAGCATTTCATGAGGATAGTGTCCTTTGAAATGATTTTGCAGATGTCTGTCACTCTGGTCAACAGAAGCCTGAAGTGAGTAGTTAAGGCAACATGACTGGATTGGCACTTCATCAAGTGTTGAATCAGATTATAGCTAAACAAATCTGCACCTTCTTCACTCCCATGCCCTTTTATATAAGTACAGGATATCACTTATGCAGCGCAATTTACAAGGAAAACAATTTTATATTCTCCATTTAAAGTATGCCACATTTCAAAAGCACTTTCATATTATTATGATTTTTTTAAATGCAATATGGTAACGGTAACTATACTTACCACATAATGGAATTAATTATGCTCTGAGCAATTTGAAGAACAGATCTATTCCAGTGTTCCCGGAATGGGGAGTGCAGTAAATTACACTCTGAGTTGGTAAAATAGGATGAGCCTATGGAGAAAAGGCTTGGGAATGTCTTGATTCACAACTGAAGTCAGACAAAAGAAAGAAATCAGCTTTGATTTACGATTAGCAGAAGATTCTCTTATGATCTCCCTGTTACCCTTAGACAGTATTTTGAAGTAGATATGTTATGGCCTAACAAGCACTTGAAATTTGCCAAATTGGGGAAAAACAGCTAAAGGTCACACTAAACCATTCTTCATTCCCCTCATCAAAAAGTCCCAGCCATGAACACCTTATCTGTTTCAAAACTTTTCCTTGTCCATGATCTCATTTTATTTCAGATGAAGTCCTGAGTGCTTTTGTTGATTGTCCAACCAGAAAGGAATCAATTTATAACCACTCCAGCAAAGAATGTCTAAAAGTGTGTAGGTACACACAGCACATTCAAAACTATCACAAAGTACAGAAAGCATGCATTTTGTCTAAACCTGGCTTTCATCTTAATAGCAAATGAATTGAAGAGCAAAAAAATGAAGCCAGCAGGCAAAGCCTGGCACTAAGATCGAGAGTGATGAGCTAATTAGCTTCCCTCTTTCTGTGACAGATTGAGAAAGCAAGTACCACTTACCTCTCATTGCAGGTAAATGGAAAGGCACTTCCAGTTCTGCAGTACCATGAAAAATGCCCACAAACTGAATTCATTAGAGAACATTCAGTCCCTCCTCATTATCATTCACTTACCTGATACCCAAATGGCATTTTTACTACTAACAAAACACAACACATAAATCTAAAAATTACCATCAGTTTCACTTGCAAAAAGAGGGAAGAACATTGTAACTTGAAAATCACACTAGAAAAAAATACTTTGTCCTTGAAAAGTTGTTTACATAGCTGGATTTATTAAATTAGGCTAGAGGAAAACCTGCATTCATGTAAAAGCAAGATAGGATAAAAATTATGCTTTCAGTGGCATATGAAAAGTGTTCAGTGAACAGGCAAAGATGTAATCAAGCTTTATAAAAGGAATCTTCATATTTAGATAAGAGTGGTGTTTAATAAGGATTTGGGTGATTTGTGTGAATGATCCTCCCTTACTTTGGAGTAAAATAGACCACTACAAGCCAAATTTGCATGAGTTTATCTTACTGTTTCATAGAACAATCACTAAGTTCTACTTCAAATTACTTTGCAAAGCATAAGCAGATTTGCATCTGGAGATATTCATATTGTAACATTATTTATTTTTCTGAATCTGTAGTAGCGTGACAGTAACTGATGATTATCAGTTTGTTGGAAGAAAAAACTATCTCATGCTGTTGTGTAAAGTACTGCATAATTAGCAAGTACTGGGAGGACAAAGTCATTCTGCAGAGGTAGAGATAGAGCTCATTTTTGTAATTTTGATTTTAATAAATGACTGATTCACTCAATAAGATTATCCCTGTGCTCTCCAACAACAGTCTGTAAATGATTAGATGGCATGCTTGTTTAGACAAATTGATGAAACCTGGGGATGCTTAGTATGTATAAAACACAACAGCACATTTATAAACTTCTGATTATCATTTGAATATAACCATATTTTATACAAATACGTGAAAAATAACAGCTAGAGAACTCAACAACTCACACTCTCCCACAGTTATCTCTCAGGTGAAGTTACACCTGCCTGACTTGAAAAGATCACTGTGTTTGTTGAGAAAAGACTTCCAACCACTACATACAATTGGGATATCTGATGCAAAAGCAAAAACTGATCTATTTTAAAAGTGTATTGAAATAATAAAAGCACTTGAAATAATAAAAGCAATTCCAGTACAAATTAAACTTCTATTCATGTATTCCTGTATGTGTTACGTCAGCCCTTCGTGGCCACAGACTCAAATTCACACTCAGCAAGAACTCTCTCTCCCCACACTTCACGCAAATATTGAAGTACTAATTTCCCATAAATTAAAAGTGAAAAGATACAGTCACATAATTCCAGGTCTGTGTGTGACACTGCTTCCCTTTTCTGCATTTCCATGTCCTGCATCAACCCCATGAAATGTCTTTTCATATTCAGAGATGATAGCTCTCCAAAAGATTGCCACACTTCCTTCGTGACTTTACTATAATGAGGAAAACTGTTGCACTGCAGCACAGCACACTCATACAGATTCACAACAGCAAGGAATAGATTTGCCTTAAGCTTCCGCTAACACAGACTTTGTAGAGGCATCTGAGTGCAAATGGCATTGCTCTGAAATATCCAACATATTTAGAAATCATAGGTAACAAAATCATATGTAAGATAAAGACCTAAAGGTGAGAAAAATTAATGTGTATGAAGATGAGAGCCATACAGGAGAAAAAAAGAGGTAAAAAATTTACTTTCTCAGCTACATTTCCAAAGTAATGTTCTGTCCTGTGTTTAAACAAGACCTCTGCTACATTTCCACAATATTATTCCACCCTCAGTTTAAAAACAATTTCTGTGGACCTGAACAGTCATATAAATGATGTGCTGCTAATCATTTACTGCCAAGAAATAACAACGTATATGGATTGTTAGAAATTCAGTGGTGTCTAATGCCAGGATTCTATTCAGAACAGTTTTCATTCGTTGTTCATTCAATGTATGTGTTAAGTTTATTCCTTTCTTTTTTCCTTTTTGTGGGAAATGTGAGTGCATTTTTGTCCCATTCAGACAATCAATTCAAACAATCAGAATGACACAGGAATGTTGTTAGCAGCAAGACTTCCAAACTGGTTTAAGCAATTGCTGCAATGCGGTGCAGATGAAATTGCACAGGAATTAGGATTTATGAGACCATAATAGTGTACAGAGACTTTGATGCATTCATCAAGAACTTATATGAGCAGTTTGTAAATGAACTGTATAGTTAAAAAGGCCCAGAAAGAGAGCATCTCTTCTAAATGTAACCATTTGCACACTGTGTTCCATGGATCCATAATTTGTGCTTCTGAACTGATACCAAGCTGGTTTCCTTCATTTTATTTCTTTTTAAATATGCAAAAGACATCGTTCTCACACCAGCTGTAATTGGAGGGAAATTAGAGCTCATCCAAAAAATACCGACTACGCTATATCAAGAGAAATGAATGTCAAAACAAAAAAATAGCTTTCAGACATACAGATTGTAATTCAAACACAGCAGATACAGGATGGAATCTGGAGCACCTCCACAGCTAGGGAACTCAGTGAGGAGGCTCTAGTCCCTCTTGCAGTCAAAACACAGGCTGAAAACACTGGGCACTAAAATCTCAGATGCACATCCTGATCAGGAGATTACTCAATATCCTTATAATCTGAAGTGTTCTCTCTCCTAAGATAATTAGTTTCTCTCCATTTATACACATACAGTTGCATTTCCAAAAACGTCTTGGCTTTAGTTCACAATAAACAAGTTTTTAGTATATTTTTCACTAAATGGAATTATAGGGCTTCTTTTCTGCCTGTGGTGAATACAATTTTTGTTTTAAAACTTGGCTTCTGAATAGTTAATGACGTTAGCAATTTGTGAAGAACAAAAGCCACTTTTCAGCTGTTGTAAATTTATGTTGCTGTAACAGTTTAATTGATTCATAGCAGTTGATCTTCAGGCAAATTTATCTCTACTGGAGAACAGACAAGACAATATAGGACCTTAACACAAGAAACAATGAAGTGATGATCATGACAAAGTCTAGTAAAAAATGTACCTTGGGAAATTGCTCGGAAAACACTATAAGCCTCCTCTGTTTATTAAGTGAAGTGAGATAGCCATATATAAGACTGGAAACTTATGCAATATTTATTCCTAGCTTTAATAAACATTCATTATAGGCTTGATGGCACATCTTCTGTTCAATATCAGGTAATGCACATTTCCTCTTTATCTACACTTTTGGATGCCTACCACAATGGAAAACCAAACACAGGCCACTGCATGTGACTGGCTAAACTCTGTTTTTAAAACTGAACTGGCAGTGCTTAACATGAACCATGGACAAAATCAAAGAAAGCAAAAATTCTCCAGTTGGAAATTAATACTTTCATCCGACTACACAAGGCAGTGCAGAAAGCTCTTTTAGAGCACCAGCTGGGTATTCTTGTTGGCTAATGTGCCAACAATCTGTACATCTGTAACTACAGGACCTTCTGAGATGTATGGGGCACAGCGCTAGAAATCTGAACTACATGGATTTTCAGACTTCCTTTCTTGTGCTAAACGCCAGTGAAGAACTTAGGATTTAGCCTAGTTGGTGTCTTATTACAAGTCTTTCCATTGCAGTAGGACATTGTACCCTTAATTTATTTAATCAAGGAGCTCTGAGCCATTTTAATTTCTTTTTTCCTTCGGATCTCACGCTCACAAAACATCCCATAAATGCTCAAAATCTCTTGAAATCTACCTTACCAAATACCAGTTTTGATTTTCCTGTTTCCCCTTTGTCCCTTCCCAGAAGATGAAAAATATTTTAATTTCATCACCAGATCCACACCTTTGATATATTTTGTCAATTTCCATCTACTCAATAACTGTTAAAAATACGTATTTGGAAACATATTTAATACTCATGAACTCCTTATCTCCCACTCTCAGAGTATGCCTGCACTGAGAAATTATTTGCATGTTCCTGCATTGTTGATTGCCAGGTAGAACTCATGAGTGGCCTCTGTGAGCTCTTTGAAACTTACAGCTTGCAGCCAGTCCATTGTATCTATATTGTACGAGAGAAAGCAGACTTTCAGAGAAAGACAAGACAAATTTTATTTGCTTCCTCCCACTTCCAGTGTTACAGATTTTGCCACAAAAAGGTGAAGATTCACAGCCTTCAACCTGGTTTTCCATTCTTGCATGGGCACGCTGAAGGCTTTAAATGTGATTTGATCTCAAGCAGCCATGGACTCGTGCCATTAGTATGAGAGGGATGTACCAAAAGCAAACAATTAAGCTCTGTCAGATACTGCAGAGGATTTTCAGACATGGAATAAATTTATAGCTGTAAGTATATGAAATATTCATGTAGATACAATTACAAGAAATTCCATTATTTATCATGTTCAGTCATTCGTATCCTGTTACAGAAAAAACACTGATATTTTTACTGTCTACTTCAGGCCCTACCACAAACTAAGCAAAGAAAATTGCCTGAGTGGATGGGAGAATGATAAATCTTAAATTAACCATACTTCAAACTTGCCCAGCATCATCTGTTGACTTCAGCCAAGTACTGTGGGCTTGACAGCAGTACAGTGGGCTTAACAACTGACTCGACTAACAAAGAAAATATGCTTCATAATACAATTTGACTAAAAGCTTACTGCTTCCACAAGTAGAGGAAATTCGCAGTAAGGCAACTATCTTCCATACAGAGCTTACATAAAGAGTGATCACCAGCAACCAGAAAGTGGAGGAAATGATCTGCAGTCAGTACACAAAAGGGTGTATTTTAAATTTTCTCCTTCAGAGGCTGCAGGCAGATATCTTCCATAGCTTATCATCTGGAATCCATACCCCACTCCTAAAAGTTGCCATTTCCAGACTTTCTCTCAAAGCCATGAATCTATGTTCATGTTTTGAAGCACAGCTAAAGGAGAAATGGCAGACGCTGTACAATTTTACATACGCAGAGTTTCTACACAGCCTGGATCTAACAGTAATACCTACTCTTCTTCAACTTTTACTAGCAAATAAATCCAGATTCCTCGAGTTAAGAATGGAGAGCACAATCAAACATTATGTTCTGTAGCCCATACCAGGCGCAAAGCAAAATGCAGCTAGTTAGACAGAGAGGTAACTATACACAACTAAAAAGAGACACCTCACTGCTTTTACGGGAGAAGATGAACCCAACTGGCTTCAAAATCCTTGGACTAACAAGCAAAATCAAGCTGATCTAAGAAGATATTCCTAACAATTCTTTCACTCAGTACATTTCACAGAGTTAGGTAATAATGTCAAACGATCTCTCATTAGCCTGGTTTTAATAAAGATAAATAGCAAGTGAGACAACAAAGTGAAAGGTGGAAAAAACATGACATTTGACTTTAGGAGAGGTTTAGGGGTAAGAGCCCAACTGTTATAAAAACAAGGGGGAAATGAGAACTGTGCAGCAGAGAGCTGTGGGAATACACACTAGGTTATCTGCGCTTACGTAGTAATGTCTCCTGTTTATTTCCATGGAAACTACAACAAATACAAAGAGCACAATAACACTGCTTTATAGATTCTCACCTACAACTGAGATTTTCTCCCTATTTTTCAAGGCAGTCAGCACCATTAGCTATACATTTTCACCAGCTGTGAACAAAAGCCTGCATGCCATCATTGTCAAAATCTGCACCTGTGGAGTTGACCCACTGTTTCACAGCTGCTATGATGGCATTACTGTGGGGAAAATGTTGCCAGAACAATCTGACACTCACTGTGCTAACCTCCTCTGTCAAGTTTCCATCAGTGTTCAGCAAGCATTGATAAATGTCAATGGGTGTCAATGGGTTCCACATGGAGGAATTCAATTCAGCACCTTTGCTTTGTACATACAGAGACCATTTTGTCAAACTGCCCCTCTGCTGCCATGTGTCACATAGCAACAAAATTTCATGGAACGTTAGCACGAAAGTTCTACCTCTACTACCATACCACCAACATCTACTTGTGGCATCATGGGCCAACATAATAAAATAGGAAGCATTACTTTCAGAGCAGCCCTCAGATAATGTCTTCAGAGACACTGAGGTTTTCCAGTGACTCAGAACTCCCATGTTCAGAGGAGCTCAGATCTTTCCAGGGAAAGAAATATAATTTGAATACTGAGTATTCCTGTGTGGAGCCAGGAGTTGGATTCAGTGATAGCCACGGGTCCCTTGCAATTTGGGATATTCTATGACTTTACAATGTCTGCAGCATACAGCTTTTAGTGACATTATGAGGAAAGCATATGAGTGGCTATGCCTTACAATGTACGGTCTTAGAGATAATTAGTTGACCAGGACAGATGCTTTAGTTTGTTCCGAAAGTGGCATAATGAAATGCCATATTGATTTCCTACATTGTTACTGAGCAGAATATTGAACCAAATGCAGAATTATTTACACTGCATCTATCTTACTGAGGAATTATTATGTTTAGGAGAATGTTCTCTCTTGTCTATACGTCTGTCTTTGACATACTAAATGCTTGTTTTCCTTGTACTTGGAAGAAAACATCCAAAATCCCACCTCAACCATTAGCATCCTCAGGCAAATGGAACATCAGATACAATTAAAAGCTGAACAAAAGTGTACAACAAACTTATTGCTGACCTACATTTCTGGTATTATAGCTTTCTATGGTATATTCCTGATCAAGATATAAAGTAGAACCAACATCTCTTTTTCACTATTTGCAATGCTAAAACTGTTATTCCATTGTGTAAACAACTTTAGAGACAACGTGATCATGCTACAAACATCTTTTTCCCTCTTGGAATATCTGCTGCACATATCCAAGGTTTGTTTGCAGCCTCTTGTAAATCATGCTAAACCTCGTCAGCACTAAAAGCAACTCCAAATCAAAGAATGCCTACGGAAGGGTTTTAGATGAGGTCTGCGTGTAAGCTTTTAGCAGTATGATAAACCAGATCAGTCAGAAATCTTCAAGAAAAAATTGAAGATTTAGGAGCTGCAGATCCATTTTCACTTAACCACCAGCAGCATCACAGCTCCAACATTTACATCATGGAGCAAATGTTTTGTAGGCCCTTAGTTCACTGGAGCATTCTTAAAGTTATTCTAGGCACACAGTAGCAGACCTCAACAGGTCAAAATAATGATAGCAATAAAGTTCAGTGGAGGATTTGTCCTTTTGTTTTGAATAAGTTATTTAATATCAAACACTGCAGTCTGTAAAATTGCAACCTGCTTGCGAAGCTCTCATTTCCATAAACATTTCCAGTGCATTTGAATGTGAAATATCTTCTACTCTCTGTAAAAATGAAAATCCACTTTGGCAAAGAAAAAACGTATCTATCAATATCCTGCTTGAGATGAAAAACAGAAAGGATGAGGCAGATTCAGCCCCATGAGTATTTCATAGACTGAAAAGAAATAGCATCAAGGAAATCTTAGTTGCAACCCTCCTGCACATCCACACATCTATGCACACCATTATTTAGTGTTAATGAATATTTGTATCTGCCTGTATTCTAAAGGAGCACAGTTTGGTCCTCAACAAAAGCATGGTCAAATCTTAGATGCAATTTATTGAAATAGAAATAGATATAGAAATATTTTTTAAAGCAAGCATAAAATGGTACATAGATGGCTAGCCACACAGACAGGTTTGGAAGGATCTGCACAACTGTGGTTGCTGCTATCCTGACAAACCAGGTAGAGGAGGCATCAGATCCCACTTTGCTGTTAAATTCACTGAGCACCACCACACAGAATGTTGCCAGTTTCTCTTTCCTCTGTCAGTGGAAAACTGATCCTATTGCCTCTAAAAACAGAGAAATGCAATCTGCTTCTGGCTTCAGGTGCAAATTCTGGCCCTCTGCATTCTTCACTCAGGAACTACTTTCATCATCAATGGATTCTACCCACAGCAACTTGTATGTTGTCCCACTGTGCCTAACTATTACAGCAGATATAGGGATAAAAAAAAAACCTCCCAAACTGCTGAAATACATGAGTGAGTCTGACCAAAAATACAAATATCTGTAAACTTACTTAGTTCAACCAAAAGCAAACGTCTTTCAGTTTAGAAATATGAATATTTAAGGAGCATATAATTAGCAAATAGCACTTTCAGTACATCTGTAGTTTAGTTGTTTCATACTTACACACTCCCTGTGAGCTTCAGAGTCTCAATTAGGACAAAACACAGTTGGGATACACGTGATGAACCTTGATTTCCTATCAAAGGAATTTAAAAAATGACATATTCCATGGAGAAAAGTAGAAGTGCAAAGCACCCAAATACAAAATACAAAAAATAAATCCACAAAGACTTGCTTCAACTTAATTTGCACATATAGTAATTAACTTTTAAAGTATTATTTTAAAAAGAAAGGATTGATTGTCTTCAAATAAATTTAAGGCAGTTGTTCAAACTCATAAGAGAGAAGAGCTTTTTAAGAAATAAACTACACTGAATTCACTATGTTTAAATCTGCCTGAAGTATCAGATTTTGATCAATGTAAGGTATTAACCATAATTTCAGTAGAGTCCTAAGACCAGGTGGCTGATTTAGCTTAAAAATGCTTTGATCAAGCAGCTTATATTACTTAGTGAAATTGCATGTTTTCTGATACAGTAGTAATGAATTTGAAATCTTTGTCTCCCCCCCCCCTGCCATACCTGAAGAGATTTAATACAATTTTACTGGACACATGTAAGAATTTGAGAGTATGTTGTTCATGATCTCAAATAACAACAAAAAAAAATTCTATTAGGAGAATGTTACAGAATGCCAGTCTATCTGTTGCAATCAGCAGTACATTCATCAAGATATTCACCAGTTCCAGTACTAAATGGACACATTTAGTATGAATATTTCGAGTAAGGATTATTCTGATTTATTCTATTCTTACTATAGCCAACACTACCTAGCAGAACTTCTCTTGGTCTAAACAGCAGATGAACTGTTATATTGTCAGAATGAGGGTAATTATAAAGCTGTTAAAACATGTTTGTTTTGTTTCTTCCTACTGCTGTTATCTCCCCAAAAACACGTTTATATGACTATGTCCTCACACAGACCATATAGTGAACACTGGTATCCTTGTGAGCAGTGTGAATGAGTACTGAACATACCTCACCATGCAGGCAGCCACCACCACTGTCAGTCAGGTGGGGAAAGGACAGGACAAAGGTGGTGTGGGTACTGGGGGTCGGCCTCTTCTCCCAGGTAACAGCAATAGGATGAGAGGGAATGGCCTCAAGTTGCTCCAAGGGAAGTTCAGGTTGGACATTAGGAAAAATCTCTTCTCTGAAAGAGTGGTCAGGCACTGGAACCAGGGAGGTGGTTGAATCAGTGTACCTGGAGGTGTTGAAGAAACGTTTAGATGTTGTACTAAGGGATGTGGTTTACTGGGGAAATATTGGTGGTAGGTGGACAATTGGACTGGATGACCTTGAAGATCTTTTCCAACCTTGGTGATCCTATGATTCTATGTAGGGCACAGGACATTAAGCCCACTTTTTAAAAACAAATCACAACAGGTTCCTAACCCTCTTATGTCAGGACACTTCCAGCAGCTGGCTCCCTACAGAACCCACCTGTTCCCTGAAGCTGCATCTCCAGTCTTATCACTCCTTTATCACCACACTCAGCTTAGGCTTTGAGCTGGAAATTCTCACCGGCCACGTCATGCCAGCCCATATTTACTGCCCTCCTCCCAGAACCAGGTTATACTGAAAGCATAAACCACTGGCTCAGTGACTGTATAAATGGCAGACATCACCTTCAGTTTAGATGGCTTATTTCAGGCTAAGTACATGGAGGAGAGAAATAAGAGAAAACAGAAAGAAGCAGGGTACACTTCCGTAATACTGCAGAGAAGAAAATGCAGACACTGTAACCCCTGCTTCATTTTGCATACTTCACACCTCACAGCACATTTTCACTGTTGCATGAGGTCCTCACAGTAGACTGTAAGTAAATGAGCCAGCATGTTACATCACTGAAGTCACCAGTAATCTTGCTCTCCCACTTGAAAAGGGAAAATTTGAGCCAGAGACCTCAGAGCCAGTCCATTCCAACTGCTTTTATTCTAGTTCCAATAGTAAGGAATAATAGGTCAGTACAACCAGGACCTCATGTTAGCTCCGACCCTGAGAAGTCTTTTGATAGAGCTTACCTATTTCCCCTGAGAGCATGCTAAATAAAATACAATGTTAGTGAGTTGATAAATAACATATACATTGGTACTATTGAACAGTGACACTGTTAACATGCAGGACAATTCCACTAATTGGCCTTGTTAATTTTAGGAAGTCAACCTGAAAACATACTAATTTAAATGACTCATTAAATGTGTCATGGAAGACACAGCACTGTGCAGAACAGCTGATTAGAAGTAATTCCAGACTCCACTCTGAATAAGGTTAATATTTATTTTTTTTAGAAAATCCTAGATTAGACATGAACAGCTAGAAACAATTTTATAAAGTGAGCAGAATATAGAAAGATTTGTTTGCTTCCAAATAATTATTCCCCTTAGACTTAGCTATGCTATCTGGGTGATAATTCATTTCTATCATGTGCGTTCGTGGTTCCCAGTGCTTTAAAAATGCATTTATACCTAATGATTCAGTAAACTAGCTTAATTTAGAAACCTTCCTTCTGCATTTAAGGGAAATCTCAGTCACCGAGGGGCAGCTGAGATGCATTTAAAGCAAAGCTCTGAGTTAACTGTCTTTTTTTTTTCTCAGCTTTTGAATAAGCTGAGCAAATTTAATTAATTTGATCTCCGAGAGTCTGTAATTCAGTTGCTATGGTCGTGGTGCAGCCGTTCTGAGAACGGAAATAACAGGCCACAAAAAATTAAGAGTTACACTGCAGAGCTGCGTGGTTAATGGGTTTTGTTCGTCCTGTTTTCTGCTGCATGGAAGGTAACGCTCCTCTGGTACTTGTAAGAGATTTTCCCAAGCCATCAGTAAGAAGAGCAGCCTTGTTAAATGCAAGGAGCACTGACTGCATCCTGTGGGAAATCCCTAGGACCTTGTTTACGGCACTCCTACAAGTTCCACAGGCTCAGTGCAGTGCAGTTAAGGTTGCTATCTCAAAAATAACACTGGTTTTTTCACCCCATTTTAGCCTCTGAAAATAGCTATATAGCTTCTATGCCTTCTGTGGATGTTTCTGGCATTTCCTTTCAAATAGAAATAGTCAGAATAACAACTCATACTTTACATCCAGGTTAATTCCATTTCTTTCCATATTACAAAGTATAATTTCACAGCAGAAGTGGAATAACAAGTCTCCAGCTATTGTCTCCACTTATGTCTCCAGCAGAAAGCTTCCCTTTCTTCTGAAGGACACTAAAAACACCCCATATTGGCTCTCCAGTCTGACTAGTGTCAAATCAGTTTGCTGCTTTTAAATTCTAGTGCTGGTTGTAGCAGAGATGAAACACGCAGATGTTTGGAAGACAAGAAGCTAATACATCATACCTGTCATCTACAGAACTCCCTTCCTGGGGATTTAGATGGGTTGATAAATGTTGCTTAGAATGAAGTTCCATTTTCACAAGAGAGGAAAACAGTATCTCCTGCAGTATGCTGTTGTTACTACAAAGAAAAGATGCTTTTCCTCTGGATCCAGATGGCAAAGCAGAGATCAGATCTGAAAAATAAAAAGTATTTTGAAAGCTATGATTTGTGTCTACTAAGTCATTTTGATATTAAATGAATTAATATACATGTTGAAGCATGTTGGATTAGTTTCTCCTGTATAAAAAGAAACATTAGTTATGGATTAAAGCACAACTATTTAAAACAATAAACAATCCCAATAATATTAAACAGTTTCCAGTACTTGTGAACACATATGTTAGCTTCAACACAAGTGGCAGTTGCATTGATGGCAGACAATACAAGTCTGTTCAAAACTTCTGCACTGAAGGGCAAGGATTCTCCTGAGATGCTTTATACATATCTAAAGCAACAGTAAGCAAGGAAAGCTGAATGAAATTTTGAATTTTAAACATAAAAGTGCCATAAAATCTGGAAGATCACAGCCCTGAGGTCTCAAAATAGCAAAAGAACAAGTTCAAAGAACAAGAGGTTTTCATGAGTGTCACAGGAGAGCATTAGGGAGGTATTTCAAGTTGTGTCGGCCCACTCAAGCTGATAAACCACATTTGCATAAGTTTATATAACTTCTGTATTTTCAGGGGTGAAGTGCATGCCTAACAGGAGCAGGAAGCAGAGGAACACTGCAGTGAATAAATTCATTTGCCTTGGGCTCAGCTAGAGTAGGTTACCATTTTGCTTCTTCCTTCTATGCTGATATGTTACACATTATTTATTTTCACCCACTTCTAGTTGAAATGCACACGGCAAAATAACCAAAGTATGTTACAGCCAATAAGGAAAAGAAAGGTGAGGACTAAACAGCAGACTATTCCACAAAGCAGGGGTTACACAGAATGGTCATTGTTCACCAATTACTGCACTTGCATTCTCTGCTTGTCAGTGTTATTGCCTTTATCTTCCTTCATCTTTTCAAACTCTACCATACTTCTCAAAGTATTGCTGGAATCACAGAGAATTCATTAGGAACAAATACTTTACATAACCTCGCCATTTCTTTCCTAGTAATTTCACTTCATTTTCTAGTGTTCTACTTGCACAAAAGCCTCCATCTTGTGGTCAGACTCGCAATATAGATGGCTCACTTCCACGTAAGATCAATTTGGTCTTTCAGTGAAAAAAAATATATAAATATTTACAGAAAGCAAGCAATTTGGGATTGGGTGATTCTGCAGTTTTCTCTGTTCCACATCACCATTTACTCTTGAAACCACAGGGAAACAATTTTGGAAATGCTACACAAGTAAGTTTTCCAGTTGATCTGTAGGGAGCTTCCACATCAAGTGTCTCAATTGCACGGGACACAATTTGAAATCTGATTTCCTAAACAATCCAACCCAACGCCAGGGAAATAGGATTTTCCTCTTACTTCCTTCTTCACACAAATGCAGGCAGTGTGTAATCCCAAGGTAATGGATGAATTGACATTAGTGCACACAGTTCATGTCAGGAGTACACTTTTGATAGACAAAAGTAAGTATTTCTTGTTACCCTCCTGGACGTGAGGCCCCTCAGTACCACTGGATTTGGCTTTGGGGTCTACATTCCCAATATACTCACACTTGGCAGTATGCAGCTCCTCATTTAATATGTCATGAAACCTAAAGCCTCACAACAATGCAAAGTGAGTAATATCCATATGGATGTTTTATTTTTGGCTATGAAGAAGAGGCATCAAAAACAGACATCATAAGTTGCTGTGCTGTCCACATGATAACCGTGCAGTTGCAAACCGTGTGTGATATGGCCAGGAAAAAATGTGCATTAGAGACAAAAGTCACATCCACATTATAGAAGCAGGATTGCACAGCACATGCATGCTCACCACTGTAGGAAAGAGCAGAGCACTGCCAGGCACCTTGTCTCTCTGACACTCACAGACCAGCTCTGCTCCATCTCACAGCAGAAAAGGAATGAAGCGTTAGTGCTCACAGTGCCCTGCTGCACTCTGCTATTGGCACTGGTCACCTCCATGCAAAACAGACACAAAATACGATGTGTGCATCCCTCACACCTCATGCTGTCTTCTCAGCTCAAGCCCAGCTCAGAGCTTTGTGCTGGAACACATAACAAATGTTCAGCCATACACTTCAGCTACCTGCGCTGCAAGGGAGAAAAACTCTGGCAGAAAAACAGAGAAAACAATTGAAAGCAGAGATACTTTGATAGCAGTGGAACAAAGGATAAAGAAACTCCAATTCTACCTACTGGAATTGTTATATGCAGCCTAAGTTTCTGCAGGGAACTCGCCTCAGGGTCCTGCTGTCACATCACTGAACAGGCTTTCATCCATCTCTTATCTCTGCCCAAAGTAACACAAAAACACCAATAATTAATAACTATTTACCACGGACTGGAAGCTGCATACAACTTCAAACAGCTCCAAATATCTTTTACCAAAGAAAACGCTGTGAGTCAGAAAGGGATCTCCAAGAACTGTGTCTACTATTATTAAGGAACATGGTGAGGAAAATTCAGTGTTCAAAAGCGTACATTCAGACTTATGGACAGTGCACTGCTGCTGACTTTAATAATGTCATGCTGTAGCCTCACTAGTTTTCTTCATTCACCAAGTTGGCTAGATGGGAAAATACCATTTATAGTCATTGTATGAGATCGTGTAGGCAGAATGAAGCAGAAAACTTCATATTTGCTGACCTTGCAACTAAAAACATAGTGATTTGAGCAGTTCAGAGGTACAAGAAAAAGTTGGAACATGGTCTATAAGTGCATCAGAGCTCTCATAGAAATACATGTAATTAAAAGTCCAGAGACAGTCCTGCATTCTCTGCTTGATTTTGTATGTTGCTGCCCATCTGTATGCTCATGGGAGCAAATACAGTAAATTTGGCTGCCACCTACGTATCAACACACACAAATCCTCACCCCATTTGTGCAGCTCTGGTTGTATCGGTAATGGAACCGATATTCAAAATCAGCTGGGCATAAATGAACTCCTATAGCATGTGCTTGTTCAACCAGACAAATATGTTGGCTTAAGTGGCTGCTTTTATATTTATACCTCTCTGACATGAATTATGCATATGCATACATTAGCAAGCGCTCTGTCTTTCGCTTCTATTAAACTCTGGGCTGTCCCCTTGGGACCTCATTATCTCCAGTGCATTTCACAAAGTCTTGACTCTACCAGAACTGTTATTGCACTGCACCCTTCCCAGAAAGATGGTGATACTTTTCCCAGGCTCCTGTGGCTCAATTCGTTGTTGACTATTTAATGGTCTAACAGCAGAGAGCATTTTTTCCACTAAAACAAAAGAGTGAAATTGAGTTATCAGAAATAGCAGTTTTGTTTTGCTTTTTGTTTTGTTTTTGTGGTTGCTTAGGTTATTTTATTTTATTTTTTATTTTTATTTTTTTAACCCAGAGACAGAGAGACAGCCATTAAACTGGTTCTTGGATGGGTACTGCTGGAACAGTTTCAGTGTTGCTCCTTCCCCTGGAAATGTGCTTTCAACTTAATTTCCTGCTCTCAAAGGAGATTTGGGATTTGCTCTTTTTTTCTAACTGCCTCAGGATGGCAACTTCACCCAACGCCACCTCATGTGGGAGATGAGGGCCACAGAGATGACTGGCGGCCTGGAGCATCTTCCTTATGAGGAAAGGCTGAGGAACTGAGGGTTGTTCAGTGTGGAGGAGAGAAGGCTGAAAGAGAATCTTATAAGTGCTAATAAATACCTGATGGGCTGGAGTCAGTGGATCGGGCCAGGTTTTTTTCAGCGATGTGCAGCGACAGCACAAGGGCCAATGGGCAAAAAACTGGAACATGGGAGTTCCTTATGGACATGAGGAAGAACTTCTTTACTGTGCAGGTGACAGAGCACTGAACAAGTTCCCCAGAGAGGCTGTAGAGTCTCCTCTGGAGATATTCAAGACCCGCCCCGAACACTTTCCTGTGCAGCCTACCACAGAGAACCTGCCTTAGCAGCGGGTTGAACTAGACGACCTCCAAAGGCCACTTCCGACCCCTGCGATTCTGTGAGGACAAGCAGCCTGCTGCTCGGCTATGCCCCCCTTTTCTGCGACAGAGACCCTGCTCAGAGGCTGAAACGTGACGAGAACGCTCGCACAGCACCATCCCCTCCAACACTCCCTCTGCGAGGCGGCTGGGGCACAACAAGCCAGCCCTCCCGCGCCCCGTCCCGCCGCTCCGGAGCCGCCCGGCCGCCCTAAGGGGCTGCGGGAACCCCGGGTCAACGGAGGCGCGCTGGGCGGCCCCAGGCGGGACCCCATCGCCCTCTGCTGACCGCCGCGCGAAGAGCAGCGGAGCCCCTCGAGCCGAGGCCGGCGGCGGGCAGGGACGGGGCACGGATGGTGCAGCGACGGGGCAGCTCGGTGGTGACGAGGTGGGGCGGAATGGCCTCTCCATCCATGGTAGCCCCTTCTGCCCGCGGACCCCCCATCGCCAGCCCGGCACACGTGGCTCCCAGGAGAGCAGGGGCGTCTTATAGACAAGCCGGGCCCCGCGCCGCCCTCCCCGTCCCGGTAAGCGGCTTCCGTGCGAACTTCAGCGTACAGCCGGGAGGCGGGGAGGGAGGGAGAGGGGGAGCCCCGCTCCCCCCGAGGCGGGGCCCGGCCGCGGCCCCGCTGCGTCAGAGCTGTGCAAACACCGCCGCCGCTATTTAAGGGGCCGCGGCGGAGCAGCCCCTGACATCCCGCTTGGGTGCACGCCGGTCTCCCGCGGTCCTCCTCACTCCCGCCTCGGGGAAGGAAGGGAAGAAGGAAGGTAGGGAGCGGCACCTGGGCGCTGGGGGAGCAGCCGGCGTGGCGGGGAGGTGACAGCCGCTCTTCGCTGCTGTGCGTTGCGAGCGGGCGGACGAACTTCGTTTCCCCCTTTTTCCGAAATGAAAAGGCGATGCTCGGTGCCGCGTTTCACATACGCGGGATAATTTGTGCGTCCTTTATAACGGGAAGTTGGCCTCCTCAGCACCGCTTCTCCTCTCAGCCCCATTTCCAGAAGTACTGTTTCAGGTGCCGTACTCAAACTGTGCTGCTTCTCTGGGTTGTCTCATCCAATCTTTGCTTCTTTATGGAGATGGTAAAAAATCGTTTTGCTTGAATTCTGGTTTAGATGAAGAAGAGTGCAGTTCTGGTGCACATCAATCCTGGTGCTGTTAAATCAGGTGATGGGGTGGTGTGAGATTTTGGGGTTTTTTTTCTGTGGTGACACAACTTTGTTCCTTCTTCTCTTGCACCAGACAGCTTTTTCAGTGCTGAATTCCAAACCAAGAAGGGGTGGGAGAGTAAAGGCTCTTTGCAGAACGTGTCAAAATTGGTTATTTGTGATAACAGCAGACTGCAGTACAGCAGCAAAGCACGTGGCTGCCCTGCGAGTTTTTGCAGAGCTGCATAGGTTTCCTTTAGTCGGTGCTGGAATGCAGCTTCCAAAACAGAAAAGAACTGCGTAAGGGGGGCACATACACGAGGAAGGCTAAAACCAGTTTGCTGGGGCGTTATCTCCTCTTCCCGACAGATAGCGAACGCGTACCTTCTAGCTTAGTGCAGATCCCGCAGCTACCTGCGTTCAAAGTTTCCTCAGAACCCAGCGCCTCCGAAGAAGACAGGGCTGGGTGTAAGGCTCAACGTGCTCCGTCTGGTCGTTCCGAGCGCCTGACGTGCCTTTCTCTCCCCAGCGATGTACGGCGGCATCTGCGTCTGCGTGCTCCTCGCCGCGCTGTCGGTGAGCTCCCTCGGCCAGCAGCCCGCGGGCTCACACGATGGTAGCCCGCTGGTTGCCGAGCTCCAGCAGAGCCTGACAGAACCCCGCCGGCATTCCCGCTCACCCTCCTCGGCGGGGCCGCTGAAGCCCGCACCGCGGCTGGACGGCAGCTTGGAGCAGAGGGCGACCATCGGAGCGCTGCTGGCCAAGTATCTGCAGCAAGCCCGGAAAGGTACTGCTCGGCTGCTGCCTCTGTGGCACGGCGTTTCCTTCAGAGATGCCCGCATCCTAACCCTGCCGTCATCTAGCACTAACTCCCGCATTCCTATAGGAGATAAGAAATAGATTTTGCCTGGCTATTCCTGAGTAGAGATCATTTTCTTTCCCACTTACTGTAAAACTAAGGGGGGGAAAAAAAAAAACCCAAACCTGTTTTTACATAGCAGTTGCTTTGGGACAGAATCTTGCAATTACTTAAAACCTCCCCAGCATTCAGTAATGGGATCGTGAAGCCCCAGTAGGGAACTGGAATCACAAAGCTTCACCTTTATTGTGTGGTTTATTCTTTGCTTGAGGAAACAGTTGTGTTATGTATTTGAATTGAGTTACACCATGGGCAGCCTAATTGCTCTGACCACCAAGGGAGGAATGTGACGCAAACCTCAAGAAAAAAGGGTAGTACAGCTTGTGGGGTTATGCAGATGTTGTTTGCTTGCAATAGCTTCTCTCATCTATCCCCTGTACAGCAGGGAAAGAGATTACAAGTTAGGATTACTTGGGCATACAGGGAGGAACAAATTAATTGACTACCAGCCCTGGAGTTTGTTTGGGATGGAATTCACTTGGTAAGCGAGAGCCTTCTTCTCTATTACACAACTGTAATGCACATCATTTACTCCTCTCCGTAGCCTCGCTGCTGAGCTCTGTGCTAGGCAGCATCTCAGCTGTATTTTGATGGAGCATTGCAATAAAGAGCTGCCACCTGCATTTTATGCATCACACGTGCTGCCACACACATTCATGCAGAGGAGGGCTGAATCAGAAACAACAGAAAAGCACTTCTGATGTATTTGGAGGAACTTCTCACACTGAATTCTCACAGTGCTGTATTTTAGCAGTTCACATGATCTAATAGAAAGACAATATAGATACACAATTCCACAATTGTGTGAATTCCACACTTCACCGTTACAGTTAAAGCAGTTAATAAATAAGAATCTTGCTGTAGGAGACAAAAGCCTACAAGCTCTTCCTTTCCTTTCTCTTGTGTAGCCACTACATTCTCTTTGAATACCTGGCTGATGTTTGTTTCCAAATAGCTTAAAGAGTTCAGACCTAGGATGTATTTTTGGTAAGCACTGATATGAAGGAGAATTGCCTGCATACACGTACGTATATTTTTAACCCTACAAAAGTGACTCTTAGAGGATGATGGAATTGCTGTGGCACGACTGAGCTAGCTGGGCACCAGTGTGTAGATGTACTTGCTGGTATGGAAGAGAGTCACTACAACAAAGCAGTATTAATTTATAACAATGCCAATCAATTGTTTTCCCATCAAAAAAATTATGTTCTCATTTCACATGAAAGTTTAGAGCAATGCTTCAGAAATCTCTGCAGGACATTTACGTCTGCTGTTTTGGCTTCTCTGAACACTCACTAGAAAATTCCATCTCAGAGGACACGGAGGCTGGGCATTTGCTAGCATTAGCAATGAGCAGTGATGGCATTTGCTCTTGTGGTTAATAGGAAGGCTTATTTTGGACAGTGAGAGTTAAATTTTCCCAGGAGGCTGGGGCTAGATGGCAGCCTTGTAGCCAGAATGCTACCGTTCTGGAGCTGCTCATTGTATGTTGATGCTGAAGTATCCACGGGGACATCTCTGGTTATTTAAGGGAAAGTAATTAAGGTGCCCCTAGGGAATTTCTTAGGCTAGTTGTAACCCCTACCTTTCACTTAACTTCTGCAGGCTTCCAGCATAAATCTGGCTCCATGTCATTGAGAAGTGTGGCTGACAAGTCAGTGACATGTGCAGTTTGCTGTCCCCTAGGGGAGCCCTTGCTCCCTTGCCAGACCAGAATAGCATCAGTGGAGTGTTTACAGCCCTCAGGTCACTGCAGGCTCCAACATCCAAGTGATGCTTTTGCAGTGTCTTAGCCCTGCCTGGTGCCACAAAACCATTTTCATCAATATAACTTAGTATTTTGAGCTATGTATGTGAATTTACATAGAGGTTAATGTTATTGAGGGTTTAATGGTAGACAAATATATTTTCATAGTTTGTTGTTGTGCTTTGTTTTGTGGTGTTTTTTTTAATTTTATTTATTTTATTTATTTTTTTGCTATCTTGTTTAAAATGCCTAAAGCATGCTTGGTTTCTTTCTTTGGTACTTTTACCTCCATAAGCCATTAACAAAACAATGCCGTTGATTTTGTTTTTACATGAGTCATGGTTATTACAAATCATTACACTGTCACCAGGGGTTCCTCTAAAACTAACGACCTGTGTAGATTTGGATTTGTAAGCTTTGGTCTCCTTTTCCTTTTTGCTCAGTTCAAGCATTCTTCAAGCCTCAGTCCTCATTAACTGCTGCTTGTTGGACTGGTCCCTCTTCCTCACTCAAGGCTCACGCTCAATTTCATTACTGGCATGTGTCCATTTTGGCTTTCTTCATGGAGCATAGGGAAAAATGATTTACCTTTCACTGCAATTGTAGTTACATAATGTGATGATATCAAATTATCCTCCCCACAAATAATTTGTATCTCTTTGATGCCCTAAACAGGGGTGGGTGAAGGGCTGAAGCGAGGTCAAAGATCAGCATCCCATCCCACAGCAAAAAGTACTATGAAAATTTCAAAAAGCAGTGGAAAGGCCGCTGACATAGTAAGAAACCCTGTGTGATTGCAGTAATAGACATATGCAGCTGAGAATTCCAGACACAACTTCATGAATTTTGGGGCTATTCCCACCTTTTACTAAAGCGTTATTCTTAACTCTACCCCTCTTGTTACTTAGTTTGCACTGTAGGAGTTCCCAAGCTTGCATCTGTGGCTCTTCCTTCCCAGGAGCCAAAGAAGAGAGAAAATGGTCTGTATATTTTAAATTTAAAAGCATTGAAGTCACTTTCAGGACAATGCCACAGTGTTTCTAAGATGTTTTCCCCAATTATACAGCCCACGTAAATCCACTGTCATGTGAAGTCAAGCAGTTTGAACTGCATCGTGCAGGCATCTGCTAACAAATACAGAACAGATCAGAAATGGTTGGAAATGTGTCTGCTTTCTTACTTTCTCCTCTCACACACTCTTTTCCTGTAGGTTCCACTGGGAGATTCTCTGTCCTAGGAAACAGGGTACAGAGCATTGATCCCACACACAGGATAAATGACAGAGACTACATGGGCTGGATGGATTTTGGACGCCGCAGTGCTGAAGAATACGAGTACTCCTCCTAAAGAACAGCAAATGATAGCAACAGGAAAGAAATCACACTCCCATGTCTGTACAGAACGAGAAAAATTAATTTGTTGTCCTCTTTGAATCAGTGTTTTAAACTATATCATGTATTTGATGTAAATTTGTCTGTAAGACAATGCAATACATACATATGCAGAATTTTCCAGGAAAAATGTTTTCTTTCTTTTGTGGTTTCTCATACGCCGATATTCTATTAAAATGGTTTCACTTACCCCTTCTTGTCCTGTGGCCGCGTGTCGCTGGGTGTCTCAATACACAGAGAGGCAGGAGAACACCTTCATCCTGCATATTATATTCCAGGTGTTACGTACTCAGACAATTAGGGTAATCTTGTGACACTCACAATAGCTGTGAACACTCTAAGGAGCACTTGTCCAAACACCAACCCAGCAGCACAGCACTGCCAGGAAAGTCCTGCTGTCCTCACAGTGACCCAGCTGTGCAGAGCCGAGTGGTTGCAGTCTGTACCCACCAGGGCTAAAGGGAGAAGGAAAAGAGGAAGGACACCAATGTGTCTCGCCTCCTTGGCGTATTTATTTTGTACCGTGAACTAAATGTGGAAGTTCTGCTGATGGAATAAAGAGAACATTCCGTGTGGTGTGCAAGGCCTTCCTGCGGGGAGGGGCACAGAGAGCTGTACAGAGGATGATCCTGAGGGAAAAGGGGCGAGGTATCGGAGCCATCAGATCACAGGGTGTTAAAGAGGGCTGCTGGTGAGGGCACCGAGCGCAGCAGGAGCGATAACATTTCAAGGAGCTGCTCTTAGCAGAAGCTGGGAAAGCAGACAGCACTGCAAAGATCTGTGTATGAGACACTGCAACAAGTGGTAGCAGAGAATTCTCCCTTTCTGTGGATCTCATCTTGAAAGCACAAAACTGCTTTCCCACACACGTTTTTCCTCCTCTCAAGCTCTTTCCAGACAGCCCCTTGCCAACCTCCTTCATCCAGCTTTTCTCAGCTCCTCTCCAAACACTAAAAATCTCAATAGCTGCATCATCTCCCCTGTCTTCTTCACTGCCTGTGGGAAAACAGTCTGTACCACCTCTTTTTCTCAAGCAAGATACTTATTTTTTAACTGAAGAAAGATCAAATTTAGACAAATAATCTAAAAATGCATAGATTAAAGCATTTCCCAGGGGATTGTTTCTTTAAAAGTAACTTCACTGTCTTTCAACTTATTGACAGGGGCATTCAAATAACATTTCAATCATTTCTGTCCCCTGCACATTGAGCTCTGTCGTATTGCCAGGTGCCAGGGGTGGAGAGTGGGTACAGGTTTAATGTTACTGCTGAGGATGCTCTTATTAGGAAACAAATAAACAAACAAACAACCTCCACCTCTTTTTTTTTTTTTTTTTTTTTTTCCTGTCTCATTTCCTACAGGGAGGAGAATGGAGGAATAAAGAGGTTTCATGCCATTGCTCTTCCTTTTGAAAGACACCACAGTTGGACCCTTCTGATCCCCAGCAGGTGAGCAAATTCCAGGTATAAAACAATGCTTCCACCCCTGCCAGACCACTAGCAAAACTGCCTCTGATACTACTCTAATACCATTCCAAGTTTGGTTGTGTAAGCAGTTAGGAGAGCCCTGCTCTATTTTGCTTACCAGCCAACCTGCAGCTTGATGGCTGTAAGGAAGCATATTGCCTGGGTGCTGGGGAGCCTCAGAGAAACCACATTTCATTTCTCAGTCACCGTCCTGTTTGAATGGTTGTGCTGCAGCAGGGTGTAGGACAGACATGGGGAATAAAGGGACCTGCGGTGACTCACCTGGCATCCAAATGGAGACATACAGAAGGTAATGACGTGGTGAAGCCTTCTTAAAAAACTGCACCTCCTCTCCTCTCCAGCCCAGATCGTTAGGATCCCCCCCCAGTGCTCAGTGGTATTTCTGATTTGGGTCCTTGCTGGGGTGGATCATTTCCTTTCTTTTCTTGTCTCCAGGCTGAGGGCCTCAGTCACTCAGTGCAGGTGAATGGTGGCCCCACGCTGAGTGCTGAGATGTAACCACCAAAGGAAAGCACGCTTTGCATAGGGGCTAAACGAACACCAGCTAAATAGCAAACCAATAACTTTCTGCATTTAAAGTCTCTGTGGGCTTGATTTAATTGGTTCTGCTGCAGTTTTATCAATTAGGTTTCCAAACAGGTGCCAGGCACATCACTGTGAGCAGAGCAGCTCTTTGCAAACTCCACCTAAATGAACAGGGGAGAGCCTGGGGCCTTGCCTGCTCAGGGCTGAAAAGAGGCTGGATGAAAGGGGCAGCCGAGGTGAGACTCAGCCCCCATCGTCCACCCTTACTGCAGTGAGGGGAGCACTGCAGGGCCCAGCTCCAGCCCCGAGCCCCAAACAATCAGTCCTTTTCCCTGCCCATGCAGGAATTCACAGGCCAGGAGAAAAGCAATGTCCTAGCCAAGCGGTGAAAGGCTTCCCTTCCTCTTTGATTTTCGTATCCTCTGAGTTCATTAAATTCCTCTTGAAGAGCAGAAATCTAGCTGTCGGCTTGTTAGAGCTTTAATCATTCCTAAGTGCTTGTGTCAACAGAGGAGCAAATGAATTCAGCAGCACAGCTTGAAGCTTAGTCCAGCAGGACAAAAACCTCTATACTCTTCTAAATACAAGCATTATTGATTTCCTCAGCGTGTGACTTTCTCACGTAAAAGCTCACTGCCTGTGTTACAGCTCAGGTAACCTTCAGCTCTTCTGTTATTTTCTAGATGCTCTGTGCACTCATTTGGCTTATTTATTGTCAGGAACCAGAGGGCTGAGCAGGGCAGTGAGATGTCAGAGCACACACAGCTGGGCAGTGCTGAGCCCTCAGCACAAACGCAGCTGCAGCCATCAGGTCCTGACCATACCAGCAGGATGCAGCTCACAGCAGTGCTGGATCTTTGGATGCAATGAGGGAAGCTGCAAACCAAAGCATTCAGAAAGCTGAGGACTAGCATTCAATCTGTGCACAACTGTGTTATTTTTTAGAATTGCTCAGGTTGGAAAATACTTTAGAGATCTTTGAGTCCAACCATGATCTAACCATGCTACCCTACCTTTAACCCTCCACTAAATCATGTCCCTGAGCACCACATGCAGTGCTTTGGAAACATGCAAAAGGAGAAATGAACCCCAGAAGGCTGACATACCACTCATGTTCCCCAAAGAACATCTCTCATGCCCACAGCCCTGTCTCCATCAGTTCTCAGCAAACACCCTCCTCTTACCTCCCACCCACCATCCCAAGGTGGAAAATCACGTTTTTGCTGTGGCGTGGTGAAGATGCATCTAGTGGAGTTTCTGAGATATTTGGATCTTGCAAATACGAGGAACACTGCTGTGCTCAGGCAGCAATTCTTCACCCATTCGGCCTTGTGAGCTCACGCTCTAGTTCTGTTCTGCTTTGAAATTACCTAAGTACATTAAATACAGGGGCTGAGCTTCCAAGTGGTTCATGCAGTTTTCATTACCCCATGGCACAAGTTGGTTCTGAAGTGAGAAACCAGGAAACCTTCCCATTGCCAGCACTGTTAACAGAAGCAGAAACTGGGTGGTGTTCTATATACCCCATATCCTGCAAAATCCACTGCAGTCACTGGGGGACACATCCACGAAGCAGAACTGTCCCGTAACCAGGTAAAAAGTCAGAAAATAATGATACAGCACAAGCAGCCAAACTCATGCATTTGTTCTTTCCAAAGCCAGGGATTTAGGTCACTGCAGAAGCTGTCATTTGCACCAGTAGAGATGAGTTAGGGGAAAAAAAAAGAAAGAAAAAAGTTATTATTTTTGGAGGGAGACAAGATGTAGAAAAGGCAATACCCCCAAAAAGATGCTTCCTGTGCTATACAGAGATACAGAGCTCAGCCAGGGCCCCAGCTGTCACCAGAGAGCCATGGCACCTGCACAGCCCTGCGAGGAGCAACAGTGGCTGAGAGAGACATGAAAGGGGATCGGGCAGGAAGGCAAACTGTGAGCTGTGTGCGAATGGGAATGCTGCTGAGAGGAGAGAATGGAGCAAGAGCTCTGATCAATCATTTGACAGCAACTGTGCAACCACAAGGCAGCCCTTTCTCATCACCTGGAGTTCATTCAGTGAGCTGTTTCTCTCTCAGTGCCAGGGTCAGTGCCACAGCCAACAGCAGAACCTGGCAAATCCCTCCTTACTCATCACTGCACTTAGCATAGAATGGCTTGGGTTGAAAAGGGCCACAATGACCATCTTGTTTCAATCCCCTTGCTATGTGCAAGGTCACCAACCACCAGACCAGGCTGCCCAGAGCCACATCCAGCACATTTTGGCACTATGGCTTTTGCATCATATTAAGGAGAAGAGTTCAGATCCCTCTTCCAGTTAATATGCATAAGCCACATCATGTCTGGTCGTTCTCTGTTGGAATTCTAATAGAAACGAAAAGCACTTACTTCACTGGTTTTTGTTTTGACCTGATGTTCATCAGTTCTGGCAGTTTCCCAGTCTCAGAACTTTGCAGCCACTTCTATAACTAGGAACTTAAAATCCAAACATAGCGATGGCCTCTTCCTTTTGCTTTGACTGAGAGATGAAAGCAGGAGGAGAAGGTGGAATATTTATCACCATAAGAGAACAGCAAAAAGCTGAATAATGCACAACAATGCAACTTTTTTTTGTTGTTGTTTTTGTTATTTTATTGATATTAGTGAAGAAAATTCAAATTTCATCTTTCTGATGTGGTACAATTGCTTTTTCTGGTGGGCCAACAGCTCTGACTGCTTATTTAAAGGCTGAATAATGCTTCCCAGTTGTATGATTAGTTTCTACAATTTAAGTTCTCATACAGTATTGCTTTCTTCCTCTGGGTATATAAAATGGTCCATTGAGTTCATGATCCTCCAGAATCAACTGTTATTCTATCTACTGTTTTAAGATACATTCAAATAAAAAGGTACTTAAATTTACTTGCAATAAGTGCACACATACAACAGCAAAGAGAGCTGATGACATTTTACTAAAACATTTTAAGTTCATAGAATAAATATAAGTCTCCAAACACATGCAGTAACTGACCGATGTGTTTTTTCTTTCTCAAAAAATATCCTTAGTGTCCATAGCACTACTGCAATAACTACTTCATTCAAAAAAATAAAAAGAAAAAAAAAAAGAAAAAAAAAAAAGAGAAAAATCACCTATCTCTTGTCACAAAGACTAAAAGACAGCTTCATTTATACAAGAAATTATCAGTGCTAATAATTTAGTAACAGTCTGGTACAAATTCAATTCACGGCAATGACACGGAGTGTGATTATGGTGGCAACAAACAGGGAGCTTGGTTTAGATGGCACCAGAACTGCCAGGAGAAGAAAGCAGAAGCTAACAGCCCCATGGGCTCCTTTCCCCCCACCCATTCCAAAAAGAAGCTGGGGATCTGCTCAGCTAATGAAACAAGCTCCCTCCAGTCCGCTCCCATTCCTTTCAATTCCCTGTAAAACACCCAGCAGAGGTTTGGGAGAAGAAAACTGCGAGTCAAATTAGGATCATTTGGCCACAACTCAATGGTGGGTGATGCCTTTAGTTTCTTAACTGAAGTTACAGATTTGGCATTGGGAGTTGGGTTTTTTGTTGTTTTTCCAATTTAAATCCACTGCAAAATAAATCATTTCACATACTCTGCTAGGGTCAAAATTTGGAAGAAGGTTTCTTTGAAAAAAAGAAAACAGAAACTAGGCAGGGAATATTCTCACTCTGCTTCTAAGACCGTGTTCTTCTGCAGCACAAAACCTGAAGATCAGCTTATTGACTGCAAGGTGCATTTCCCATCTTGCACCATTCCATTACTAAACGTTTATGTGGTTCTCTGCCGAGGTTCCAAGGACGCACCTCTTCCTAACACTGGTTTGCTACATGTTCTCATATAACATTCTTATCTGTCAATCCACTCCGCAACTCCAACTTCTAGGTAGTCAGAGCCACGTTTACCTCATGAGTTGTGAAAACTGTTCTTTGGGCGCACTGACAAAGCGTGTTTCAGTGGCAGCAACACATAGTAAAGCATTTTCCCCTTTCACAACCCAGTGCAGCATTGAAAAACGAAAACTACAAAGAAGTCACACAGAATGTAAGCATGCCAAATGAGACAGCAGTGGTAGAAATATGTCAATATTCCAGGTACCCAGTAGGCCTGCTGACCTCTACACAGTATTAGTTCAAGTTTATCATATCAAAGAGGAGGAGAATGCAGAACAGAAAAGTTTCATCCATTCAGGCATAACAGCCAGGCACTCCAATAACTCAGCTCAACTCATCTACAAAAGCAAAATCAAAAACTATCAAGTGTTAAACTGAGTGCTTTATCAAAGCATAAATGCTCCCATGCTTCAAGTGATGAAATGCGAGTTCTCACATAACATACTCAACAGCTTCCCATGCACCTTCAACTCAAGTTAGGCTAGCTACAGAATTCATGTTTTTCCTAGTCAAGTTGTCTTGGTTATGTTCTTTTGTACTTGTTTTTTTTTCAGTGCATCTTAAAAAACCTTTTCAAAAGGTTAGCAAGTTAACCCTAATACAGCAATCGTAATGTAGAGCCTTTTGCACTCAATCAAACCGTAAAATAATCCAATAGAACTGGTACGTATTTACACATTTATACAAAGTTTACACATTTCTCCCGTTAGGCACGAAGTTGATTTGTCAAACTCAAGAGGCAATGAAGAGGTGGGGAAAGGAAAAGAGGACCAGAGAAAGAATCTGAGTATTTCCATTTAAAAAGACTAGCTGTAAAAATAAAAGTCCTTCATCGTAAGCTAGTTTGCTTTGGGAGCTTGGTTCCCATGAGGATCCCCGAGGTGAGGGATGTCGGGCCTTTCATCTGCATGCTGGAACCCACCATGGTGGGGAAACTCCGGTTCCTTCGGATGCCAGTGTTCAGCTGGATGCCCCCAATGGCACTGGTCACAGCAGGACAGCCCAGCGGGAGAGTGTCTGGTGCCAGGCCTCTGGGAACAAGTGCCCTCCCTTGTCCTTGTGCCCCACAGACAAGAGGTCCCTGGTCATCAGTTAAAGGAGGAGCTGGCGCTTGCCCTGAACTCACAACTTTGGCAATACCAAACCTCCTGACCTTGTCCACAAGATTAAGGTTGGAGACAGACACGTCGGTCTGACTCTCGCTGTTCCTGATGTTCTTTTTATTCCTCACCTCCTTCAAGATGGAACTAGCAGGCTTCGAAGCCAAGAAGTTGTCATAAGGTGGGCTGGTGCACTTGAACTCAAAAGACGGAGGGGAAGAAGAAGGTGTCTGCATAGGTGAGTTTGGTGGAGTGGAAGGAATGATTGCCATCTTAGGGGAATACGTGTTCAGGAGGGTGCCTTTGCTGGCTCTGTCCCAGCTCTGCGGATTGTACACCGCTGCCGAGATGCCCCTTTCCTTCAGCAGCCACACCAGCCCCAGAGATGTGCTCATTGTCGTCGTGGATTCCCGCAGGTTTGTGAAGGATTCGGCCAAACTCAGACGCCGAGGAGTACAGGGAGTAGCCACAGGGGTGCCTTTCAAGTTGCTAACGCTGCCACAAGCTGGAGTAGGTGCTGCGTTAAGGCTGAAAGCAAAGAGGCAGTCAAATTATTCTCTCGTTAAGGAATTAAAACTGTAAGCAAGACTTTTAGCCTTGAGAAAGGACTTCTATCCATTTTGAGAGTGCATGGGAAAATGCAAATTTCCCAGCTCCTCACAAATGCAATCACCTCACAACACAAACACCTCTTACAAAATGCATCTCTCCCCTACGCAGGCAGTTTCAAGGGATTAGTGCATTCCTCAACAACCCACCCCAACATTTCTTCTGATAAACTACTAAACTGAGAGGTTTGTGATCAACTTCTTTGGCTTTTCTTCCCTATCTACTAGCCATAAGCTCTCGCTTCCGTGAGACAAGGAAACAGTGGGATAGTCTTCTAGTGTGGCTTCTGAGTGCACCTAACTGCTGGGCATTTTGGTACTGCTGGGTCACAGCAAAGCCAAGGGAAGAGGGGAACATATTAGCTATAGAAGCATTTGTGAGCAATGCTTCTGGAATTTGGAATTGTTACCACCAACATGCACTTCTGCAAGGTCTAGCCCTTCTTCTCTTATGTAGAATTTGTCTATGTTTAAGGAGAAGGGGATGTGGGACCTGACTTTTGATTATGATACAGAGCAGTGTGAACAACCATCAAAATGAAAAAAATAGTCAAACTCTTGGTCATCGATTGGCCAGCATGTAGCTGATAACTAAGAGCAAGCCAAGCATGACAAAGAGCTGTTCTACTGTTAATTCAGTTAAAATAGTGGTTTCTACAGTTTGAAACATAGCTAAATTTTCTCCCAGATCTAGTTCTTTCTTTTCAAAAGAATCTGTTTAAGCAGAGGGTAAGCAAATCTTACACTGGTAATTTATATTTAGAACAAGTGGCAAACATTACATACTTATGGTTACTGCTGTCTTACTGAGTATTTCTTTCTTAAGTTGGTTATTAGAGTTTGAAATATCTCAAGGCACATCAAATAGCATTCATTTTGTTAGATCATCCTCTTCCTAGTAAGTCAACTATCTGAACAAAGACTAAATGCAAGCATCTATTTCAAATGAATTATCGGTACAAAGGCATTCTAAATCCTTCGTACCATAGTATGACATCTCGTAGATGCTGAAAGTTTGAGTGTTTCTGACACCACTCATTCTTTAAAAAAAAATTAAAAAAAAAATAAAATACTTGGTAGTCACAGATTTGGTCAGCAAAGACACATCTACCTGCATCCAATCCCAACTCAAAATCTGTGGCAGTCCAAGGTACACCGTTCACCAACAAGCCATGGTGTACTCAGTCACTGCAGAAATAAGATGTGTAGGTCACCCATAACTCTTCAAGTTCACTTCTTTTGGGGAGAATCCCAAGGGTTCTATGGAGCTTTAAAAAGAAGTTTTCTGGCAATTTCTAACCATGCTGAGGATATCACGTTTTCGCCATGTATGTTCACACAAAAAAAGCAAATTCCACAGTAATATTACCTTAAGCATTGATTCATTCCTCTAGTGGCATTCTCAAAGTCTTTAACAATGCAAAAGCTGATGCTAACAAGAATTTACTGACCTGAGAGCTTATCACTGCTCAAAGATGGAAATCTTCCTCATTACCTTGCCAGGTTAGCAAATAGAAAGCGCTCAGCAAAGAGTCAGACAAACACCAAAGCCAAAGCAAGAGAGGGATAAACCAAGCAGGTGGGAGGGGGAACAGAGATAGGGGTGGGATTTCTTTTTTCCAAAGAGCCAAGCTGTTGTGTTGGTTCAGCCATAGCATGCAACTTCAACTGCAGTTGGGTTCTCTGCTCCAAGGAATGAATCAAACAGCCATACTGAAATAATCTGGCTGGATTTCCAGGTGCAGCTACGTCTCAGGCAAAATAATTGCATCTTTTTTTTTTTGCATAAGGACAAAAGGGCCTGTATAACAACAGACAAATTTAACCTTATATCAACACTACTATGGCTGAAATGGGAACTCCTAGGAGGCTTTGTTGAGTTTCTGATGCGAGCTTTGTCTAATCACATACAGCTATCAGCTGACAAACTCTAGTCCACTGATCTCCTAAGAATCAGCAGCACTAACATCTCTGTGGTACTCCTTAAATGATGAAATACTGACCTGATGTTAGCAAGTCTCAGGTCTTGTCTTCCTGGCTAAATAGGATCTAACCAACATTATCTCTACCACAATTTGAACTGCAACAACTTCTACTGAAAGCAGTAAAATTATAAAGGTGTTTTTTTTTTTTCCCCTCCTACAATTCAGCAAGAGGAATCCCACATATTCCTACCTGTAAAATGTAGTGAAACAGTTTTGAGAGAATTTATATGTAGGATAGCATAATTTGAAAAGCAGCCTCACTGAGCTGCCCCCAAATGTGTCGTCTCACACCACCCTGTGGGCTGTGGCACTCAGTACAGGCAGCAGCTGGGCTACAGGAAAGTATCATTAGGAATCCTCTTCACTTTGCCAGAACTGCCAGTGGCAGGGGAGGATTCCCAGCAAAGCTAAGACCACGCGGACCCACACACACAAAACTCTGAAGGTAAGGCTGTGCAGAAACAAAGAGTTAGCTCACGGCTCCTGTTACAAGCACTGATGGAAGCTACATCTTCACAGCTGCAACTGCAGTTTGTGATGCATCTCCCCTAATGCAAGTGCAAAAGAAATCTTGAAAAGCACAACGGAGGGAGCAGAAAGAGGAAGGGAGCTTACTCTGTGAACTGACTTCCTGCAGGACAGGATGAAGTGCATTTTGGAAACTCAAGACAAGAAGCTTCTAAGATGTCCTAGTTATGAGACGAAAACTACAGCACTTGAATTGCTTTCTTCCCCCCCCAGCCCCAGATTTCAGTATCAGAAGTAGTTAGAATAGCATCTATATGTATTTGTCAGTACTGGTATGCATTACAGTGCAGTTAAAAAAACACATCCCTGAAAGGAAGTGGGTATTATGTAGGTGCTGGGCTTTTTTTGTTGTTTGGTTGGTTGATCATTTCAATATTACTTAAAACAAGAAATACTTTCCCCTTCAAACTGACCAACACTGCAGAACAACACAGAAACAGGCTCAGTCTAGGCTCAGCAAATGAGCCCAGGGACAGTGCCAGAGTTAGACTGAGAGAAGAAACAAACAAACGAGCAACTCATGGAGCTGGCTGAAATTTAGTCAGGTTAGAGCAGAGCCTGGGTTAGAGGCCAGGTTCAAATGAAACCAGTCAGGAGAGTATCTGAACTGCTGGGGTTAGCTGGTGCCACAGACACGGGCATTCCTTCCACATGGCCCTGCCAGCACAGGCAGCATTGCTCACCCCCTGCACGCTGGGTCCTAGAGTCTGCCCTACATCTCCTCTCAGCATAACGTGACATAATGCAGTTTCCTCATCCTTCTCACATGACCTGTGAAGAATCATTTATAGTCGGTAAGGAGGAGCTCCTTCAACGTGCCCATTGAATACATCACAGCGTTTATTTTGGTCTTTTTCCTCCCGAACCAGTTATGAATTTTGGAGTAATCAAGTGACCTGGCAATGTACTGAATTTAGCTGTCAGCTATGGCTGATCTGTTAGATTTAGTAACCAGCATGATCAGGGAGTTTATTACAACCACAGTTAACAGCAATTCAACAATAAAAAGAATGAAATAGAATTGCAGCCAAATAAGGGGGTCTCTTCAGCAGCAGAGTTGAGGAGAAAGATAAGAGAGAATGAAGAAAAACGAGCCAGGCCACGATTAGCTCACTACAGTCGGAAAGGGAAGCAGAAAAGTTACATTTAATCATCACCTATTTCCTTTACATGTATTTATCACCTCAGAGGTGTTCATATTTAATACCCTTACTTCTCACGCGTTCCTTAGGTGGCCAGTGCCCATCTGATGTCTAAACAAGTCTAGACACACCATCTCTGAATGGGTACCTACACAGGGGTACACTCCCCCATAGGAGCTGAAAGGGATAGAGAAAGCAATGAGGCATTGTCCTTCTAAACAGAAAAACACACTTTAACTTCCGATTTGCTAAGGAAGGAAATTGTCCTCTCTAGGTATGAAATTCACTCCCCCTCCTCAATTCTCAGCTCTATGCCTTCCATAAGGGTTTTCACATACATACCAACTACTATTATCAAGCCAGTCCATTAGTTTTAGTCTGGCTGCTAAGATCTTATTTCCAACAGTTAACCAAGGGATAGAGTAGACAGCTCCCTGGTTTGATTAAGCTGTGTTTCCTCCTCCATTCCTCATGTACTTCCTGGGTACTACTGAAGCATCTACCTCTATGTTTCTTTACTGGCATATCTCTCTTTGTCCCACACTACAGATTTCAGTTTGTCCTTTAGAGAAAAATCTCCTTCATTTTTTTTATTTTAGACAAGACAGAAGATGCACACTTGGGTCAACACCACATTCTGATCATTTGTGCATAGCATCTGTGGCTAGTTTGGGATAGCTAGCTTTGGATACTGGAAACAAGCTTACATTATTTGTCAACCTGCAATATTTTTAACTGCAGATAATAAAATTTAAGCTGCTTTGACTGGCTGTCTAAAACATTATAAGTGCCTGCCAAATAAAACCAGCTTGAGGCAACTGAAAAGAGGAGGAACAATTTCAGAAGTGCACTAATTCACCAGTGTGGCTGATGCTTTTGCTCATGCCATTACTTTACATTTCCTCATAGGGAAACTCTCTGACACAGCTGAAGGCTTTGCCATCATGGGAAACCCTTACCTTGGTGTGACTCGTGTGAGCTCATCAGAAGGGTGCAGAATGCGGCAGGTGGTGAAGGTGAAGGTGGAGTTGGTTTGTGACATGCACTTCCCAGGATGAGGTACTAAATTAAAAAAAAAGCAAATTCTTTGCATTTTACACAGGAAAAAAAAAAACCCAAAAAACAAAAAACCAAACTTCTGTGTACTGATAAGACAGATGCAAAAAGTGATGAGATACCTCAGGCAGGATCAATGTAAGAGAAGTGAAATATACAAGTGCTATGGTGTTATAACACACTTTTCTCCAAACATATCTAAGATTCCAAGGCCAATGCTAAGATGTTCTTCTGAAGCTTCCCCATGATCAATACCATTGCAGAAAAGTCTTGCTGAAAACAGATTTAGACAAGGCAACACTTGAAATGCTAGCCCTCATCTAAACCAGCAAATTTCATTGGCAGGAAATAACAACAAACATTCTCTAGTACCAGCAGCTAAAGGGCACTAAGATTTGCTGAATGCTCATGCACTTCTGCATTGAGATTGATCCACAAAGAGGTATCCCCATCACTTTTCAGTAATGGATCCAGCTTGCTAGTGCTACAGGAACAGATCAAAAAGTCGGGGCAGTGAGGGGTGGACACACAGCGCTGTTTCTCTCTTCTCACATCCATGGTAAGGAAAGTGGTGATTTTTTGGATCCACTACTGTGCATCTTGACATTTCCCCTATGCATGTGCTTAGGTTCTTTAAGAATGCGTGTCCTCAGCTGCACAATACAGCAGTTTTTAAACTGTAGTAGTAAAGCACTTTCCCCTGTAACTGTGGCTGTAAAGATTTCCCTCTGTTAATGTATCATTAACTGGGGAAAGAAGCTCACAGTTTAAAAGCTGATGGATTTGTCCAATTGCCTTCCTCTTAGTAGAGATACTTCTGTGGATGCATTAATCTGCTGTATAATGCAGCCATGGTCATTGCAAAATAACTAGAGAATTTAAGAGCCATGCATCTGAAAAGCTGATTGAAGAACACCCAGAGTTAAGTATTACATCAAGGATATCATGATTGCATAGGTTCTGTTAATATCCAAACTTAGCAGTGGTCAAAAGACATGCGCAACAGAAACTGTGTGCAGTTCCCTCCCTCTTGTTTCTACCCAATCCTCTTGAGCCATTCCCCCAAGGAAGCCACGTTTCAATACCACAGTAACAAATATCCAACACACTGCAAAGGACAGACAAGACAGACCAACTAGATCAGACACCCAGACACCATCCCCAACTCCTGGAGATGCTTAGCAGAAGCAAGGCTGGTCTAAATTGTGGCTGTGTTCCCTTTTCTATGTACAAGTATCACAGCTCAAAATAATGTGCATGTTTAGGTAGTCCCTTAGGAACACATAAGCACTGTGTGAGGGGCAGAGCACAGGGAGTGTGAACAGTGGAAGCAGAAGTGGCTAAGCATATGACAATGTGAGTCAAGCTAACTTGTAATAAGTACCAGAATGATTGCTGTACATTGAAGAAGGATATTTAAAAAAATAAACAAACCCCACTGGAGTGTCAGGTTAATGCACTCAAATGTTAGCACAGCATAACATAACAACAAGCTCTACTTCACCTCCAGAGATGGTAATTATGACGCTTCAGGAATCCAGTTGCTTTAGAGATTAGTGTGAGCACTATAAAGTTATTACAAGGGAGCACAGCCTAGCAATCATGATTCTCTCCATATTGTAGAGAGTTTAAAGAAAGTCTGGAGAAAGAGCTCAAATAACTAGACATGAAAGAAAATTGGTTATTTAGAGGAAACGAAGGACTGTGACATAAATCAAGTAGAAACAAAGTTATCCCTGGATGATGAATAGAGAACAAAATAAAGCAATGCCAGTTCAGATTGCAAGCTCAACCCAAAGAAGCACATTGCTGTAAATACAGTAAGTGAATCGTCCTCATTCATAATATCCATTGGGTATCTCCTCAGATTGGAAACAGGCACACTGAAGATATGCAGCTGCATTAGCAAAAGCAAGACTCATTGTTATTAATGAGTCAGAGATAGGAGAAGGCTGCTAAAAGTAGAGAAATCACTTGACTCTAGGAAGAGGAAGCAAATCAAAACAATCAATGAAAATCAATTTCCAAGGATGCATTCCATCCGCAAATACCACTAAGAAAGTTCTGTACCAGCTGCATCTCCAACAGTCAACAATGGGATGAATCATACTGCTGTTGCATTTTCCATCCTTTGGGCACAATACAAAGAGAGTGAGAACCTGTGGCTGTAAATGAACAAAGTTCATAAAATAGAAACAGAACGATTCACTCCTAACCCAGTAATTTTTCATAAGAATGGCCATAATCTGAATTGGTATAAAGTTTTGAATAAGTCATATGTAATTTCATAATTCTATTTTCACATACAGAGCAAAAATTGTAACATTGAGCAATAAAGAAAAGAGCAGTAGGGGTTTAAGAATAAACTGTTTTTTTTCAATGTACAAAGCTAGCATTGCCAGTAAACATCCGTAATACCAATGGCTAAAAGAGACTGTATCTGAATGACTCTTCCTCCATCTGTTTTACACAGGTTTGATCCTAGGAAAATCTGTTTCCCGTGACTGTGGCTGAAAACAAATCTGTTTTATTTATACCTTCCTCTTCCAAAAAGTAGGCAATTCACAAGTTCCATATCTGCATGAAAAACAAACTGTACATAATTGTTCAACAAAAGTTATAGAAAAATCACGTAATCTTGTCCATTAGGAATAGTTCCAAACTAAATAGTACACACACTTCTCCCCTGAATTAAGAATGTAACTAAGCCCTAGATTGAAGCTGTATTGGGTTTTGCCTTATAGTAATTAAATATGCTTTACCTTTTTAAGCTTTATTCTATAAATTCTTAGGCATTTGGGAAAAAATGCAAAACATTACAGCTCACAGCAATTCTCCCATAAGCACAAACACTGCAGTATAGACATCTTCTCAAACACCAAAGAAAAAAAAACCAAACCCAGATACTAATCCAGAACCTGTCTGCAGAGAGCTCCATCTTGTGGTAAAACAGAACCTTCCCTACTTAAAACACACAGTTGATTTTTCTGTAGCTCAGGGCTGTTTCAGATCCACTCTGAGTACATTCAGGGTTTATGGGCCATCTGCTCAGTGCAAAGAAAAAAAACCTGCACCAAAATCTCCTGGCTGATACGACAGAGAGAATATAGGATATGCTGAATCTGATAGAGGGGTTAAGTACTGAAACACAACAGAGTTAGGTGGTAAACTAAAAGCTCCACAATGTGCGTGTAGTGCTGTGCTCAAGTGGTTTAAGTGCCTCCTGAGAACGACATACTTTGGTAAATATTGTCTTTGGGAATAAGCCTGACTGCTCTAAACCTCTGAGAATACATATATCTCTATCAGGAACGTTACTCCTGTCAAAAGTTCTTCCTGAACTTTTCAAACTTCCTATTTATTCTGCTTATTTATTCTATTAGAGAGAGAGACTGAAACCTCAGAAAAGGCACATATCCTTCTGACAGGATTTCCTTAGCTTTCTTTTGGCTCAGGTCTCCTTCTCACATAATCACGGAGTACAGATGTAAAAAGACTTCTGACGTATTTAATATGGCTTCAACATGATGACTTCATCCCCAAACTGAAATTCTGGCATTTCAACAGCACAGACAGCAAATGCTGATCAAGTAAAAAAATCTGTGACATACTCATGCTATTTGAAAAAAAAATATATTTAAATATGCATCCATATCTTAGTTCTAAGAGTAACACAATTTATTGTTTTTCTATACAATGATAACCTCCTTCTATAAGCATATATAGTAACCCTTCTTAAAACAACTCAAATGTAAGACATTCATGATGTTTTTGTGATTTTTAGGCATCTATTTGAAAAGATCTCCATTATTTATGTCTAAAAATGAAGTACAGGAGGCTGATCCTGTAATGTTATGTACACACTCTCTGTTGAAAGCAAAGCAACCCATCAGTGCACCTAGCAAACTCAAGTACTGGAAGATCAGTTTGTGCACCCAAGATTAACACTCAATTACATACATGCCAAAATTTAATTAAGTAGTCCTTTTAATTCCAAAATAAGAACAGTCACAACAGTTCAACTTGAAGAATGTTAAGTGCTTGAATGGCTTGTTTTGCTTTGTTGCTTTTTCTTTTTTGTTGAAGGGAAACATGTACCTGAAAGGCAGCAATTTAAAACAACAAACTAACAAACAACAGACTTCAGACAGTTTTAAAATATACTACAGTTTCAAAGAATAAAAAACATGCTGAGGTTAATAAAAATTTGTGCTGAAGAAGATAACCCTCCTAGATGGCGTTACCATAGCCTTGTCCTGTAACTTCTTTACCATTCCAAAAATGCTGAAGAGTCTCCATTCAAGTGGTATACAAATCTCAATCTATTTCTGGCTATTAGCTAAATCTGCAATTCAGGAATTTATAATCAATCCTCTGTCAAGTTACTGAGCCCACACAAAATATGTAGTTCCAACAAACCGAATACAGATCATAAACTGCATGCATATTAATTTCTTCTGAAACATTCAGTGCCATCATTAGGATACAATCTGTATATGGTGGTAAGGAAGTTACTTGACATGTCAATTAATAGTACATTTCTCAACAGTGGGACAAAAAAAAATAGGGACTGTAACTTTCATAACGTTTCTTATTTAGTCACACTAATTTCTGACTCTATCACTCCACAAGATGCAACTGATATTCTGTTCTGAATATGTTTACTTTGGCTACAAGACATTTTTGGCACTACCAGGAATTTCTTCTCTCTGGACACTCGACTTTGTTTTCTTCTCAAATTCACCCAGAGCAGCTCTCTACATGGTAACAACATCACAAGAGGAACAGGACCTCACAGTACTCCACCAGAGAAGACAAAAGGGTAAGATATAACCTTCACAGCATACACACAAACAGAGCAGATGACTACCCAAAAGGCTAAGATGATTTACAACTGCTAGAAATGGTCCTGATAGGCAGTTTATTTCCGAAGATATTTTGTTTCTAGGTTAGTAGAGCTGTAGCTCTGCAGTGACTCCTTCTGTGGTCTTCCAACAGCATCTGTAGAAATTTCTTTCTGCCATCCATGAATCACTTACATCTGATTTTTCCACAACGGATCTATCTTGCATCATAAGCAATCAAGCACTGTATGCAAGAAATTTATCTCATTCCCTTTTTGTTTTATTTTACTTCCAATTCTCTCTCACATTCTGTACACCACAGCCTAGAATGGCTCCTGGAACCAGGCAAGCAATGAGGTGCTGACTAGTGGCTCTGACAGCCTTCTGGGGTACCACACACACGTCCACACAGACCCCTGCCTGCACTGCAATTCTTAACAAGAAACCTAGGATAGTTACATAGGATAGATAGATAGGATAGGCACAAAGAATGCTGAGGAGACTTTTCAAGAGAGTGGCTGCTCAATATTAAAATACAAAATCAAGCCACAAGCTAGGAATACATCTTTCTGCTTCCATAAATTATTCTTCAGTGGACAGCTAGTGGATTCAGAAGAGCACTGCCACATTAATAAGTGCCTGCTCTCAAAACATCCAGTGTATCTTGTATGCCACCTGACAAGTTGCTTCAACGAAAAGCAGACACAGCAGTATCCTTACTTCATCTGAGCAATGAAATAGGTAACGTGGTAGCTTATGGATACTCTGAAATCCTAAGCAGCCAGGCAATGTGGATGAAGGAAAAAGAACAGGAAATAAGTTTTCAGTCAATTTGTTTGTCCTAGACAAAAGTTGATCATTTTGACCAACCTCTGTGAAGTATCAAAATTACTCAGCAAACAATCCAAATAAGATTACAAGCATAACTTCAAAGATTTTATTCACAAATTATAATGTAGGGAATATGCCTAAATGTCTGAGATAACTAAAGTCTTCCAGGAAAAATCAGCAGTCGCCAGGGAATGCCTGTTCTACAGTGACTGGCACTGAAACCGTAACCAAGAAAGGAAATGGAGATGAACACAACTCTTTCTCTGCCAATGTGTGACTATAACACAGGCCTGAATTCATATTTGTCCTCCAAATAAACAACTTTTCCAAATCCTTACACAGACGTTTTTCTCATCTGTTCTTAAAAGAATAAAAAGCTGTTATCTATACCCCTCTCTATATAGAGACCATGACAATAAAGTTTCACAACCTCTGACATGTTCCTGTGTTGGTTGCTTTTGTTATTGGAAGATTCTTTGCCCAAACAGACTTTCTGTTATTTTATCTCCAGTACATGGAAAAACTGCTTGTTCCCTTCCTCCCTGTAGCAACACATTTTAAAATAAATCATATCTTTTCTTGAATATTTTCTTCTGTAGACCAAAAAGAAGTTCAATTACTTTGGTCTTTGATTATTTCAGTCCATGTTCCCTAGATCTTGTGCTTTTCCTGCTGTTATTATTTGGACTCTTCGAAAAGTAAATACCTGGACAAAACTGTACACATCTGTGGAGGCACTATTTATATCCATATTAATATAAAAAATTAAAAACTCTGTTATACCAGAACAATTTCATAGAATAAAGCCAATTTTTGCAAATGGAAAGGGAAGCTGAAGGGTTTGGATGAGGTTTAGCCTTATTACAACTGACTGATATGTTCTGTGGTTGACAACACTGAACTGCCCCATTAACGAGAGCAATGGATATTCAACCCTTAAAAACAAACAAATAAACAAACAAAAAACCAGAAATATTGCTGTCTAGCCCTGAGAAATCATTTGATCTTTCAAAGATCAGTCAAATAATAAATTATTATTTATTCTAAAAAAAGAAAAAAGAGGGTGAAGGAAGCATCCTTCTTTAAAGTAGCTACGAATTAACAAGTCTGAAGGGAGTTCTGGTAATTTTCTAGTTCAGGACTAAGTAAAGTTCTTTACCAGTGGAAATCTTAAAGACCGAGCAATCTCATGAAGCTTATTAAATCAAAAACAAACCAACAAAGAAAGAAATCATGCACACTCACAACACATCTATACTCTGAGAACTTGTAACTTCATAGAATAATGGACTGAAAACGTCCATTCAGAGCATCTAATAATCCATGTTGTTCTGAATCATTTCAAAACGCCTTTATGTGGTATAAATATGAAGGATAGAAGTCAAGAATAGTGTGATGGGCAGGAAGTGAGGAAAACATCATTTTTGGCACCAAAACATCCTGTTAGTTATTTATCTCAATTTAAGTTTTATCCCAAAGAAAATTTAAAACCAGATACCTGTATCTGAGGTAAATGAATTAAACTCGCAAGAATTTCCTTGCTTGATTTCAAGGCACTTCCATTTGTTTCAGCAAGGGCAATTCAGATGCACCTTTTGTCATCATTTCATCTTTTTTGTTTTTCCTCCCCAAATATAAAATCTGAAGTATGGAATCACCCTTTATGAATAGTTGGGAAAATATCTACACTGTAAGCATACAAAATGCATATTGTCTATACATAATACACACTGAAGTGAGCGTGCACTCAGTACACATACAAGTCCCACACGTGCCACACAGAGATTTGTGAATAAATCATTTTCTTTTAGCAGCCTTCTCTTATCAAAATAATGTAAAATATTGACCATGGATTCTGTTACTGAAAAAAAGTGTCAAACTAAAAGATTATTTAAGAAAGGACTGTTGAGCCAATGTTAGAATGGTTACGTTCTAACCACCGCACACATTACCGTGCAGATGCTACACACAAAGCGATATTATGGATGCTGTTCTGGAGAGATGTGAGAATGGCCCAGTAATCAAAATCCTGTAAAGATGTCAGTTTTACTGGACTTAATGAGTTTCCCTCACCAGACCCCTCATCATCGTCAGCCGCGGACTCCGGCACCTCCTCTGTGAAAGCCTGAGACTGGCGGGGGTTATTCTTGTTGTCTGAAACAGTCACTTGTGCTTGTGACCTCTCACCTGAGGTCTCTGTGTGCTGAACTGGCGTCGAGGTAGTTAGGCCCTTGTAAGAAATGTCACCTGTCTCATCTTCCTCATAGTCATTAAGGCAGTACACTTCATCCAGGTCGAGGTCCAGGGTCCTGAAGCCCTTAGTGACAACCCCGGGCCTCGGGTCCAGGATCCCACCCAAGTGAGGCTGAGCCAGCTGCTGCCAGTGGTGCAAAGTGGCAGAACCTTGAAAGGGAACAAAAAGACAACCACAAATAAATCAGTAACCAATCCAGAATCCAAAAGGCCAAAAATCTCACTTGGTTTATCCAGAAGTCCAAACCTCAGACTCACTAATAGTTTGGAGTTTCCAAGAACCAGTCTTAATACTTCTAGAAAGACATGCTACAAGGCAAAGCTGCTTCAGCATTTCCAGATCAGTAGGAAATAAACTGATCACATCAGCACTTAGGCAAAGCCTGGTGGCAGAACGTGGCATACTTGTGCACATGCACATCTCCTCCCCATCATTATTCTCATCTCCTTAAATTCACAGGGTTAAGCAGGAATAGAAAAAATTATATTTAAGAGTTGAACTGAAAGCTTTAAGAACAGAAACCACATACTCCCGCATTAAGCTCACACTAAGAAAGGTGCTAGAAACATGCTAGTATTTACTACTGGTCGCTGACAGGAGGACACAGCAAAGTCAGCATTCTAATGTGTTAGAAAGCCACAACAACTCCAAGCACGTGTAAGCAAGTAAGACTTCTGGGCTATACGTCCAGTCCAAATACTCAGATGGAGCCTATCAGGGCCTCTACACTACACACAGTCGGCTACTACGTAACTAAATGCTACCATACCTGCAGCTTCATCCTTGGCAGAAAAAATGTTTTGAGTGCATTTTCCAGAGAAAAGCATTCAACATACAGTGTTCAACACGAGACAATGAGTCACAAATAGCAACACGTCAGATTAAACTGATATACCAAGATGCGCCCGCTGAAATCAGGGAAGGCCTTGGTTGACTCCTCAAACACCAGCTAAACATCACTTACAAGAGCCAACATTTTCCCATATGCGCCTATTAGTCACAACTGTGTAACATGTAGCTTAAAACTATTCTTTCCAGGTCTTATTAACAAGGCTTCTTCATTTTCATCTCTGTCAGCTCAAATCAGAGTGCTTTTTGTGGTGTTGCTCCTGCCTTCTCTCCCCAAAACAGAACAGTGACTCAATTCAATAAACAGACATACAATGTCTCGCCACCATTAAAAGACTAAGGATGTTCAGTTTGTTGCATGGTATATCTAAAACCCTAACACACTTAAATAACCAGGGGAGGAACATTATTTTGCATTTGAAAGAAGAATCCCATTGATTGCAAATAATTTCTCAAAAAGCGTATTGCATTGCAGGAAGCTTATTGTAAAGAGGAAATAAACTGAGAAAATATCTTCCCTTGCAATAGCTGAGCTCAGTGGGTAATGCTGCAATGATGTCTATCTACGTCACTTTTTAAAACCTGTAATTTTTAGTTCAACGTGAAAAGATTCCACAGTACAGAATAATTGGATCTGCTGGGCTACTTTGGATTATGGTCCTGTTTATTTTAAGCAAGTTTTGAGAGACTATGGAGGATTCAGACTGATTGGTACCCTTAAGGCTTGAGAGACACAGATCCTTACTGTGCCAGAATAAATAACAGTAAAAAAAACCACATTCCTCTAATTTGTTCTTATTTCTGAATTGTCAGAAAGGTCAAGTTCTTTCCTTCACACTGCCCTTTAACAAATATGCCAGAAATCAGCATTTCTGTCTGTACTGCATGTAAGTGTAAAATCCTGTTGCCAATGAACTTCTACCAACAAGCTTCTGAAGATGTAACCTTTTTCACTTCATGTGTCACAAAAACTGAGAGAAACTCTGCAGAATAAATGTACCAGGTTAATATTTTATATCTTTCCTGAGGAAATATATTCAGCAGAATAACTGTATTTCGAGTTTTAACACTTCTTATGATGCTACATGTTATCAATTTCTTTTGGAAAGGAGGACATCAGCATTTCTATGCACCTCTATTACTTTAACGTCAATCTCATACTATGTGTGTAAGCGAGCTTTAACTTTTCCACAGAGAAAATTAACACAAATGCAAAAAGCAATTAATAGTTGTGAACATTCATTTGTAAACTGACTTAAAGAAATACAAAAAAAGCCAAATGAAGGGAGGAGTCCTTGTCCTATATTCAATCCCAGACTCCCACTAGACAGTTTCCTAAGTTACATTAGCTTTCTTATAGTCCACAGGGAGTGATATTTTGTGCCTAAGGTACAAGAAGCTACAAATACAGTTGTTTAGTTAAAAACAAAAAAACAAAAAAAAACCAAAAACCAACCTCACCAGAGTGTAACTAAAGCAAGTCAATTTGAGCAGACATTCTATTCTGTTCTTAAAAGATGCAAAGAAAAAATAATTCACTCCTTTGGGCCTCTGTCACACAATTTATTTTACTGTGGGACTTGACTGCTTTAAAGGAGAAGGCACTAACCTGAATAATACAGAACCAACCTTTTCTTACCCCATTTTAGGGCATGAGCATCCTTAGGAAAACAAAACAAAATTACAACTACTGGTAGCAGTTTGCAGGTACTATTTTGCCACAGCAGAATGAAGTTCAAAAAACAAAACAAAACAAAACAGAATTAAACTTCATGAAAAACACACGGGAAAGAAACTGTGCTGAAGTGAGGAACAAAATAATAAACCTGTTTAATAAAAGACAACAAACAGTAAACCTATGAAACAGGCAGACACAAACATACCATAAGTGAGATGTAAAACCAAATGCTGGAAGTACTTCAGCAGATAATTTTTAGGAAAAAAATCACCCAGTGGGAATAATAAACAAAATTATTTAAACAAAATCCAACAAAACAGTCCAATAGAAAGATGATAAGGAATTAAAGAGTTTATTGGAAGAAAAAAAGCAGATATAATGGGATGGTGACAGAAATCTATTACAGCGGTAGCAAAAACAGTAACTTAAATGAAGCTGGATCATCCCCTTTCTCATGATGTAACATGCTTTTTATGACCACTGAAAAGCAATCATGTAAACAAACTACTACAATCTGCAAAACAGCATGGACTCGTGGCTATGGCTATCGTTTCATTTGAATAGGAAGATACAGCACATACTTTCTTCAGGACACAAAAAGGGTTGGATTTAGCTTCTGAGTATATGTTACGCTAAAGGCTTTTTATAGACAAAAAAAAAACTCTAAAAAGATGAACAAATGACACAGACAACATAATATAACAGAGAAATTCTGTCTGAGGGGAGGAAGGACCAAAACAGAAAGGAACCAAAGCTACACTGCGTAACTACTGTCATTTCTGCAGTGCTATAGGCTTTTGTTTAAAATCTGGAGGAATTTATTCAATTTGCACTGCCAGCAACAACCTGAGAGTTCTGAAGAAAACCAGTCTGACTATGCTATTCTTGTGTACCACCAGCTTTGTTAGGCAGATTACAGAACTGCACTTTGCTCTGAAATTAAGCTCTAGTGCTGACAACAATACGTAGAGAAAATTTGGCTAAAGAAACCCTATTTCACATGTGAAACCAAAGCCATAGAGACTCGTGTGGCCACTCAGTCAATAAAAGTGCAAAGGTCACTTTTAATCACAAAAGTAGTCCTATTAAACCAACTGGTCTATTCAAAGCAAAGGTCTTTGCAGACATCTACAGAAATGAGAGTGGATGAACTAACACTCTGTTACTCATTTTCAGATACACAAACACCTTCCTTTTCTAAGTATGAAACAGCAACACTGAGATTTAGCTCACATGTGAGGGTGGACTGCTTATGCATGTATAGCCTGTAATATTTTCTTCCCTTGGTTGGATTTGTTTCCTAACACTTTTAAGGCTTGTAGAAAAATGCAGCAGCTAAAAGATTTCAAACCAACAGCGTGGATTACTGTCCCTAAAGTAAAAAGAATATGTATTGCAAAGATTTCCTGCTTTCTGATAATGGATAAGAGACCACAAAGAGTCACTTAGAAGAACAGATAAAGGCCGAGGCCCTTTGTTATCACCTTCTAGTGGTTTCACAATCTGAAGCTTTTCTGGTAGGTAGGAGCGACTGCTGATAGACATTCCTGAATATCCAGTGAATTCTGAAAATCTGGAGTGAGTTCCCAGAGACATGATGCTTTCTGTGGGAGTAACGGAACCACTACGGAGTTCACCCTTTTCTGCCAGCTCCCGCAACTTCCTCTCCTGCTCCTCTTCAAAGAACTTCCGCTCCGAGAGGTAATTCTCCCGCCTAAGGGACAGCCTGCGAAGGGCAGTCTCTAGGTCACTGGAGCCTGGTGTCCCTGGAGTTCCAGGCTTCTTCATTCTGTCTTCATTTCTAGAGCATAACGGGACAAGAGAAAAGAAAAAAAGAAAAAGGTAGGGGTGGGAAAAAGATTATTTGAGAAACTTACCATATTCACGTGACAGTTTTGAGACATTCAAACTTCACACTACTGTGCTTAGAAACAACTCGCCACACTTCAAGTGAGCTGCTCGAAGGCAAATGCCAATATTTTCTCTCTTTTACCATCAAAACCATTTTGAATCCTAGTTCCTGGCTGGAAAAGCTGTGCTTTAACTAAGAACTTCCTCTTACTAAGAACTGAGAGATGTTTACTAGTCTCTCTCTTATGATCACATAAACTCAAGTGAGAAGGCCAAGTCTTTTAGGGACAGTGCTGCAAGAATAAATCAGTAAGTCACACAAGCATACAGTGATGATAAACATTCATTGCTTGTTTTGAGACGTTAAGTAGTTTTTTTCTATGACGTATATGAAGCGTAAGCTGGAGCTACACTGAGGGAAGAGACAAGTAGCTGGAAAGTAAAATCCTAACTTCACTGACTGGTTTACTGCATAAGTTTTCATAGTAGGTTTTTAACATCTTCCTATACATTCACCACTTTAAGATCCAAAGTTGGATGCAGCTGCATCATCTAAGGCTGGAATTCTATAGCATGAATGTATGACTGTGAAAATGTACATAAATATAAGTATTGATCCATGTAAAACCACATATTCTCTTTGTGTCACCTAGACATATCTCCAAAGAGGTGCAAACTGCAGAAACTGATACACAGTGCTTTGAAAAAGCATGAGTGCTGAAGAACTAAAAGCACAAAAAGTAACATTTGAAGATAGTTGCACAATATTAGATGAAAAGAGGAAAATAGAATCTCCTTGCCTCTATGCCAGAAGTAAGAACAAAAACAAAACAAACCCACAAAGCTAAGTGCTACAGTACTGACCCATTCTCAGAGTCTGTCTCTAGGATGATGCTGTTGGTCTTGTTGTCTATCACAATGTTAGAGATGTCTCCCCCATAGAAACTGGAACGTGGAGTGCTGACACAGCTGGAAATGAGCGAGTTCATCGCAGAAGACTGGTTGGAGCCTGGGATATTCATTGGTGATGGAGTCATAGATCTTTGCTTGACAACTTGGTTTACATTTCTCACTGTCTCGAAGACCCGCTTCTGATGGCTGGTAAGACATACACACAAAGTTAACAATCACTTAATACTTTAAAAAGAACGAGATCTACAGGTAACAATTTGTCAATGACCCTACCACAGCTCCACTAACTACTTTTCCTTTATAGTGTCTGTAAAAGAGTACGTGTAGGGGCCCATCTTCATTACAGTCTGGCCACTACATGCAATCCATCAACATAACACATCGTGCTAGAATATTTTAGGCAGATTGCTGGAGAATCACGTGTATGGATATCCTCAAATATTAGCACAAAGTAAGTGAAAGAGCATTTTAGTACGTTTCCTAAAAAAGCTTGAAGCCACTGTGTGGAAATAAGTTTTTAAAAAACAAAACTAACACCTATTGAATTCTTAACTATGAGCTGGATAATCTATTTCTAAAGGGAATCTGGATTTATTCTGCGACAAACAAGTCTTGCATCTTTCCATTCTGTAAGGAATTTCCCACCTCCTTAAGCAGCATTAAAAAAACAGATCAGAAATACAACACAGCAAGAACTAGATGCTGTCAAGGCTGAAAATATAACTTCTGACCTACTTATAGAATTTTTTCTTTATCACCACCGTCCTGATATCACAAACTGTTATCTGCTTCAAGATAAAGATCAGATGACACTTCAGCAGACAAAATGAATTTTCTCTGTATCCTTGTGCAGCAGTACCACTGCTTTGTTTTACGTTTCAACAATGGCTGAACAACAGATCAGCCCATCTCTTCCAGCTTAGAGGTAACACTGCAGTGGTATAACAATGACATCACGCCTTTCACTATTCAATGTCATTCAAATTTCTCTCCTGTCCATGAGTGCTCAACAGGTGCATCCTTCTTGTGCAGGCTCCAAGTCTACAGCTGTTTGTCTGCAAGAGGGTGAAGCTAAGAGCATCTATCAATAAAATGTCCCACAGAGTTTTCACTGCTGAGCAAATAAATGAAACCCTCGAAAGCTATTAAAGCTAACAGAGGTTCTTTGGTGAATCCATAGCAATATAAAAGAATTCCTGAAGAAACTATTCTGAAGTTAGATTAGTCTGGAAGGACAAAAGAATCTCATTGAGCTTGAGCACGCTCACATCTTTTCCACCTTACACTTTTCTAACCAACACTTCCCTGTCAAAGCCTCATTTATAGTTCTTGATACTCTTTCTCTGAAAAGATTAAGTATATGTCAGACTGTCTGTAAATACACTTGGAAGGTTTCCTGGAAGTGGCTAGTCCTTTCTTTGTAAAATGACAGGTCAAAAAAGGTATAAGCTTCAAAAGACCCCCTTAATTAGGATTAAATTGTTTCAAATTAACCAGTCCATGCTTTGTTCCATTAGGTGAGATAAACCTGTTGGAGTACACCTTCAACTGACGTCAATAAAGCCTTTTCTGACAAGCCGTAGCTAACTTTAGCTTTTGGACCTTAGTAAGTACTTAACTTGTTTCAAACCACTCCTGATTAATTCAAGAGAGCATTAGCAAAATGTGAGCTAACTAATTTACACAGGTGTAATTGGCATCAGACTGTAAGTACGCAACCACTCCAAATCCCTGTCTACACTGATGTTCTCTCTCTAGAAATCGGATTAGATCTGTAATTACTTTGTACCTTCTGCTCTAACACCCGAAAAGAGAACTTAAGGAACTGAACTCAACCCCTGAACATTAAATGACAAAACCCAGCATGGTAACACACAAGAAAACCCATCATTTTCATTCTCAGAACCACAGCAGTGGTTATATATATTTTTATATATATATATATATATATATTTTTATACTCAAGAATGAGTATAAAAATTTCATGAGGCAAGGAAAATCCTCTATTTGGAGGTTTTCTTATGGAAGCTTAACAAAAAAAAACCACATAACCATCCCAATAACCAGATGATTTGTTTTTCTTTCCCTCTGTCACTGATGCTTTTCCAGAAATATTTAGTTCTAAACCTCCAGCTCAATTACATCCTGTCTTTTCCTTTCTTAACAAAAACTAGTTAGCTCCAGATATAAACAATCAATTAGGAATCAGTTCTTTTCAGTCATACGCCAAGTCAGGAGAGTCAGGTTCATCTAGATGCAGCTCCTTCCTCATTGACCCTTCTATCTCTGCTGCCAAAGAATCCTGGTAAAGACAAGTACAAAAGTAGAATAAATGTCTTAGCATTAACAGGTTGTCACTGCAGAAAACAATTGATTAGTTCTGTAAAATACCTAACAAATAGTGAACTGCCATTCCAGAAAAAAAAATTAGCTTTAAAAATGAAAATAGACTGGAAAGCTAGAAGACTAATGAATATACTCAAGTAGGTGACAAGTTACAGCTTAGCTTCATACTGCTACCGTGGTCACCATCTGAGGAGACATGATAAAACCTGACAAAAATTCTGAAAAAACAGCACAGGCAACAACAGATTCCATGCCATCCAGCTTTTAAGAATAAATTCCCTTCGCAATGACACCTTCCCTTCATGTAAAATGTTTTGCTTAACTTCTTTTTGCTTAAAACCACCGGAAAATATTCTTTCCTCTTACAGCATTACCCACTGATCCACAAAAAAGAGTCCCTGAAATGAAATATTAACAGATTTCCCCCATAGGGTTGAAGTTTCTCAGGTTCTCAGTTCTCCACCTCTGGTCAGTATGCATTACTGCCTAAAAGTAGTGAAGTACAGGGTCTAAATGCCAGGTACCCTGAATCAGCACTTGAAAACATCTTTATACAAAACACACAAATATATCTGAGCACAAGCATATTTTTCTCAGCTTTCAACTGTATTTGTGCAGACACAACCTACAATATTAAAGGTCTGCACTTTAAATTGGCCTATCTTCTACCTCAGAAGGGACAGTGAAAAAACAAGGCATTTTTCTGCTTGTGAGCATAATCCAACCTATTTGTGCTCTTTCTCAGCAGTTAAGATGAGGCATGGCTAAAAACAAGGAGGACAGACTAGATTCTGTTTTTTAATTACATTAGGGAAACCTCAAAAGAAATTTCATTGGTACCAATGCCTTGAGAAGTAATGAAACCATTTTAGAGATACATAGGCAAATAAAACCAGGCAGTGAACGTTCCTAGATGTTATTATCCACTCTCTCATTTGGTTAAGGGTACTGCATATTCTCCTCCCTTTAAACGTACAATATGCAATTAATTAAATAATGTTGATAAAACCAGTGAGATCTCCATAACTGGCACTGTCATAACACACATTAACAACTATTCCTTTAATGAATTTTCAGTATCACTAAAAGAAGATTGTCTATGTAGCATATACAATTACTGAAGAACTAGAGGGTACAGCATAAGTGATGAGAAGGATACCCCACATTCACGAGCCATCAGTTATGTTATCAAGAAGCTACATCTCCAAGGATATATAAGAAAACCAGGAAGCTCCTATTGAAAACCAGGCCCCACCATACACAAGTTGCATACTGTTAAACAATATATTAATGCTACCCATGACTTATAGCCCAGCCAGCTTAAGGTTTCGTATAATACCACAGCAAAAAGCATGCAGAATCAAGCACTCAGGTATCCTGTAACACTGCGTATACATATTTCACCCTTGCTCCTGTCTGCATCTCATCCTTGGGGCAGTAATTCAGACATAAACATTCACATTTATTTGGCTGTTTTCTGAATTTGTTTTTTCCTTGCATCTGCTTACCATAGGGAAGAGGCCGAGGGAGTGGTACCGACGTGAAACAGCATTTGGCATAGTCTTGTTCCTAAGGTTTTTCAGCTCTTCTTGAGCCTCATGAAGCATTTCCATGCACTCTGCATACTTGTCTTCCAGCTCACGCAACTACAACATAGAGAAAACAGTCTAAGACCTTGTGATCTGCACTATAGTCATGAAAAGACCATAAAATACTGTAACAATAGTAAGAATAACGGTTCAAGGAAGAATATCCCACTATAAAGGAAAATAAGTCCGAAGGGTGAACTTACTATCACTAAAAAACATGAACTACATTGATTAGTAACAGAAGGGGAATATGTAAAGTTTTAGGCTGATGATTAACAAAGGAGAAGGAATTTGTGGCTCCAATTCTTATCCTTTCTATCTAGATGAAGTCATTGTCAAAGAGAAGATACGGAACTAAACGTGTGTTTAGCCCAATCATCTGCAGCAGTTCTTATTTGCCTGACTATCATCATGATGACCACAGTGGCAAACAGCACGAAAAAAGAGCAAGATATTGCACAGCGTCCCAGAAGATCAAATGATTTTTAAACCAAGACTTACATATATATTTATATAACTTCCAACAGCCTAACACCATGCCTTATGTATAGCTTGACCTTCTCAGAAAACACACCACATGCAATCACTGTGTGCAGTTATACAGTTCACCAGCCACTTCAACAAAGTTGGGCAAAGAGGCAGAAGCCTGAAATAGTGCAGTCCTACAAGTTTCATAAAAATAAGCTACTTCATTCATATGCACATATATATGAAACATTCTGATTCAGCTTACATTAAAACTCCCATGTTAAAGCAAACACCCACTGCCCTGCTACTAAGCTATTTTAATACTGAGCAGTGTACTTGCCTCTGCTGTGAGCTGTCTCTGGGCATCTTTAGCTGCTCCCAAATGCTGAACAAGTTCTTCATTTTCAACTGCACACTAAAATATAGCAAGAAACATTATTGCAGGTCAAAACACCTCAGTAGTTCTAATGTTTACATCATATACTACAAGTAAATGGGAACTCTTTTTGTAAGACTCTCTTTGCAACAATATTAGCCCATAACTCTTAGTTAAAAAACATTTACACAACATTACAAAATGTTAACATAAGTGTACCCAGCATAAGCTAATACTCTGCAAAATGAATCCCCCAAGACCTCAGTACTAATGACTACCTGCTCACTGAGATACTTGTACTGATACTCTTGCTTTACTGAAGTTCAGTGCAGAATTTTATTTAACACTGAAAATAAATGTACTTACTGTATTTGGTATTTAACATATGCATTTTTAACATTCACATGCTTTCTAGTCAAGAATGATATATACTAAATATCAAACAATGACATCCAGATAAGGAGGTTCAAAATCCCCTTCAGGCTCCAGCACTTTTAAGTTGCAACTTATCTTCCAGTTAACAACGGTAGCAATCACAGCATTGATCCAGTAACTGGATTCCTTACAGCTTTTGCCTTTTTCTGCAGATCGACAATCTGGGAGAGCAGATGGGTGATTTCTTCCTGCTGCCGGGCAGCATCTTCAGTTTTCTTTGCTAACTCTTCGGAGATACTGGCTATCTGTATGTTTGCATCCCCTTTAAGATAAGTGATTACAATCACCATTACAACATGCAAAGGCAGAAAAGTAAGAAGAAAGATGTTCTTTCAGAATGTCACTTGATTCGACAGAATCCTTCCCCAGAATACAGTAACACTTTTGGAAAAAATGGTAGGACAGAAAACCAGAAAGACACAAAGTGCTCATGTTGCATAGCAGACTGTCCTTCCTCCAGCACAACAATTTCTATGCAAAACTGTTTTGCACCTGAGAAACATTTTATTTACAGCAGAAAATTCTGGCTGTAATAAGCCAGCTGAAATTTTCTTCCCACAGCCATCTATATAATGACAATAAGAGCTGCAGGAATAAATGACTGACTGATCTGATGATGTGGTTGGGGTTTTTTTTTTCCCTTTTTTGAAAAACCAAACAACCTGACATAAGATCTAAAAAAAAGAAAAAAAAAAAAGAAAAAAAAAAGAAAAAGACATACTTAGCTCTTTTACGCAGTCATTGACAAGCTGTTGTTCTTTCTCTTCATAAGTGATTGTTTCAGTCTTCAGTTGACAGGCCTATTCAAGAAATATGCTACGTTAGCATGTTTGTTCTCTACCAGCATGCTATTGCATTTCCATCTGCTTCAGAAAGATAAGCTTTCCTAATCACTCCACTAACACTGAAAAAAATAACAGTATTTGCCTGTCCTCCTTTATGTTCTGGATAAAGGGGCCAGGTGAACATTCTGCAGAGATGCTACTGCATAAAGTTGCACCAGTATCCCCTCATCTCCACAAGATGTCACCTGTGCACTTTATATTTAAAAAATAAAAAGCCCTAAGAATACAAAAGCCACATATGCAAAGCTTTCATCTGGTTACCTTAACAAAGGTAGCTTCCTGATGAAATGCACAATTTAAATACTTGAAATTAAAAAGAAAACCATCAGACCATACTTGAAAATTCCTAACACTGTAGTTGTATATTCCACATAAAACCTTAGTGTTGCCTCCTTTCTTGATTTGCCTTTTCCCCTCCAGCCAGCTGGCTCTGTCTGGCACCACCCTGATGAGCCTGTAATGTACACCCAATGCATAGACACACAGAAGGCCCTGTGCAGAGGCTTTGGATCTGGCTGCACACTGCCTCACTGGCACAGACTGCTTTTCTTTATAAGGGAAGTTACTCTATAACAGGGCTCTCCTATTACATCCTGAAGCAGTGGTCCTCTCAATCCTCAGCCTACCTTTACTGTATCTACAGCTCATCTTGCTTATGGGACATCTCAATGCAGCACTCTCTGATATGTGATGTCTTATCCAAAGGTGTGACACCTACCTATTTCCAATGGGTCCTATATTTGCAGTACAAAACAGGAAAGATACTATGTTTTCATACATTCATTCTTAGCCCAAAAGTATCTCATCTGCTATACTTTGCTACATGTTTGCAAAATGGTAATACGCTCCCAAAGTTTAAGGGTTGTATTAAAAAATTAATATAAAATTCTTGATTAGATATTCAATTAGGGAGTGTTATTTCTGATAAATAGGGATATCAATTCTATCACACTTAAAAGGCAAGAAAGCCACAATCTTAAAATATTAACAGCCTGATTTGAAAAACAGTTGAAGATATTTAATGCAAATTTTGCCTAGCAATTTATTGACAAACACTGAACTTTTTTTTAACAAAGAGACCAAGTCAGCCTGAAAACTTCAGATCTACTTCAGATCTACAGCAAAGGTCATCCACGGCTATTGAGTAAGTTCTTTAAGGCAGATTTCAAACCACAGTGCTATACTTGAGAACTTCCTTATACTTCAGAGTTAGTTACACAAAAACAAAGTCTAATACCCCACTAGTTATATGTTTTTGTTGCTCTTCTTTGATATGTTTTAATAAAGAACATTAAAAACTAAAATAAGTGTTGTTACTTATATAAATTAAGCATATTATTTATTTTATGAGGGCTACTCCTGTTTTATGACATTGCACCACGATGTCCACGAGGTGGATGTTGGTGGTACTGCAGTAAAAGGTGAACCTTTCCACCAATACCCCATTACATGTTGATGCCATGTGACAGATGGCAGCAAGAGGGGCAGTCTGAAGAAATGGTGTCTGACATGGAAGTGTGTCTGAATGTAAGAATGTATGAAAATTGCATTTGTATGAAATATGTATGAAAATGCAAAAGTATGAAAATTAATTCCTCCATGCAGAAAAAAAATGCACCCAGTGACATTCATTGACACTTGCTGAACGTTTTTGGAGACTGAACAGTGGATGTGAGCACAGTTAGTGGTGCATTTCACCAGTGGGTCACCTCTGCTGGTGTTACTGTTACAAGTGCAGCATGCAGGCTCTTGTTCATCACTGGTGAAAATGCATAGCTAACAGTGGTGACTATAGTGCAAAAAGTCTTTTGTAGCCAAGAATTTTCTATCAAATAGTATTACTGTGCTCTTTGTGCTGGTTGTAGTTTCCATGGAAATAGTTTGGAGGCACTACTTTAAGAGCAACTTTCCTAGACAGGGTCCTAGATAATTCCTCTTCACTCATTGCAGCCCAGGCAAGACAAAAGGTGAGACATCCATGCTGTACAGCCTAGCAGTTTCCTTCCCAGCAGAGTATGCTAGGTATGTAGCTTCATGGTGCTCCTATGTGTCAGTCTTTCCTTCATTTAGGAAGAATAGAGGACAGTGATTTACTACAGGGAGATCTTTGTCACTCACGGAATTACATACTCTTAATGAGATGCTTCCAAACCTTTCAATACACACTTCTCACTACCTGCATTCCAGCATTTAAATGAACGACTGTATTAAGTGAAACACAAAGTGTGCAGTTTCACCTCAGATCTAAGCACAACATTCTCTTCTTCAAGGTCCTTGAGCTTCTTCTGAAGAGAATCCAAGTGAAAGTAGTTCTGGACAGAGGAGGAAGATTCGTTCCTCTTCAGCCTTGATTTAAGAAAAGAAAAAAGAACAGCAAGTTTTAACTCATTTTTACCAGCATCATGGCCAACCTCACAAGAAAATAGGCTGAACAGAGGTCTCAAACAGCCACAGCCACATGAAATACACCAAAACTATGAGAAAAAAAACAACTTTACCACAGCAATTTAATAGCTCCACAATGAATGCTGCACATTTCACCAAAATGCAGCAAAACTTTGCAAGCAAGGGCAGACAGCTCCTCAAAGCCTGCAATGTTGTTCAGCCAACTAATTGCCTGGAACACACAGTGTAAGCCATGCTCAAATTCTTCCTTCTGCTACTGAAAACAGCATGGCATTTTTCACTGTGGCCTCAGGTTCCTCAAGCACAAAGGTCACAGATGTGGAACGTTCTAGAACAGTGTGCAAAAGGGATGTGGAGCAGCAGAGTACTGTAGGTGGAATGAATCAGTGTTGGCCTCATATCCACAGTGATACAGTTCCTGTGAAAGACACAGTGCTGTCTCAGCAGCCTTCTTATCTACTTTCCCCTCCTGACTTATTTGCACCAGTACAGCCAGCTAGTCCAATGCAAATCTTTCCAGCTGGCGCCATGCACTGAGTTCAGAATTCCATTTACAGGTCCAACCTATACAGGGATCATTGAACTACCATTCAAAGCTACGAAAGCTGTCTGAACTACGCCTGCTTAGTACCAAAGGTTTGGTGTTGCAGATTGATAACTTACGGGGTGGAACAGATGGACTCTGGCTCGCTTTCTTCAGCAGCACTGGTATAGAACTGGAGCAGCTCATCTTTCATGGAAAGCTCATGCCGTAACTGAGAAACCTGCACAAAGAAACAGCTTGCAGATCAATACCTTGCTTTTCTAGACACACTCTCAAGTAAATTCACAATCAATTAGTTATTCATCCTCCAAGCACCACCTTCAGACTAAATCAAGTGGCCTAAAATGGAACATACTGGAAACCATTCCTTTATTTATAGGAAAGAAAGGACATCCTTAGAATAGCTTTTCTTTTTTTTTTTTTTTTTTTTTTTTTTAATATACAAAAATGCAGCTAATAAGGAAGGGAAGATGAGCAATCCTGAATCACTAATGCATTAGTTCAGATCCACATTCAAAGAAATAAATTTACTGAAATGAAACAGCAAGAAACAAACGTGACACAATCAAACCAAGCAACGCTACTTTCCACTTTACGTAATGACTGTCACCATCTGGATCAGATATAGACCTTGCAGACTGTGGATAAAACTGTTACAGTGCTTATGCAGCAAGGTTCTTTTGGGACTCAGTTGCCTATTGAGTTGCACAACAACACAAAGTGGCAGGCGCCCTTCTGTGATGGCTTCCACCCAGTTTCTGGGTGTAGTTTGGCTCGCTGGTGACTCCAAAACATAAGCATAGCAGAACAGTATGAGGCAGTCTCATCCATGAAATTAAAATGAACAAAATTTAATTAAGTGGTTATTATTTCCTGTAATTCCACAAAGTTAACCTCAGTTAATTCATATTTTGATTTGGTTTAAAGGCTCAGTTATACAGGAACACTTTTGCAACTGTAAAGTTGCATTTTAAGACTCTAGTGTTAAGAGCTTCTTTCTTTTTCCCTTGCACAGGTATAAATAACACAAATGATCAGAAAGACGTCTCCTCCCTCTTTCCTTGCAAGATTTGGTCCTCAGTTTCCACTCTGCAGTGCACAAATTGCAAAGCACACTTGTTTTCACTGGACTTCTATTTTTGTATCGTAGACAGATTAATACTTTCAGTTATTAGTAGGAAAAAAAAAAAAAAAAAAAGTTTGTCAATAAAATAGATTTATGCTGCATTATTGTCAACAAAAAGCTGAAACAATGTAATAAAGCACTTAAACCATGCAGGAATTTAAGCTAACGTAATCATCTACTTGACAAAGGCTAGTCTGCAGAATTACACTCCATGAAAGGCACCAAAGTCCTCTTGAGACATGGCTTCTAAAAGGAGCTGCACATTTCTAAAAACACAAAACCACATTTCAGCCATGAAACAAATTCAGCGTGTTCATCTGGGGAGATTCATTTTCCTCCATTTCAGGGACAGTTAAAAGGCATTCTAAAGTAACAAATCTACCTCCTTCCAGCTCAGCCTCTTCAAGTAGCAAGGAATTAGATATTTTCAGTGGGTGGGCACTAGTTCATCTCTAGCTTTTTCTATACTCCTCCTGTATGAATCAAATCAACTGAACCCACTAATTTTGCTGCTATTTTCAAGCATTCCAGTTCTTCAAAAGAAGGCTAACAGCCAGAGAAAGTAACCTGTTAAAGGAGCAGGAGAAGAAGCAATGGGCACATCAGAACATCAGAACATCAGAAGCATTTCTTTACACTGTGGGAGGCAGAGCACTAGCACAGGCTGCCCACTTTGCTGCTGGAGCCTCCCTCCTGGGCACCCTGGTTACTGGTGCCATGACATAACACCAATAAAACCTAACTTCACACATCACTGTCTCTGTCTTACGAATACATACCTCTCAAACAAATCATTTTAAGTAGTTTCCATGGAATTTTAAAAGCTCCTATTCAATTCTCTTTTCCCTTGTTTGTAGAGACAGTTGTCTTAGTTACCGTTTTGTTCGTATATACAAAATTCAGCATTAATAGGAGATGTGAAATTACTAAAAGAAGATTTTTAACAAACAAATGCCATCAGTTTAAAGCACGAGCTCTCCCTCAAAAGCATCAATTTCTGAAGGAGTCGAAATGACAGTGTGAAAGATGGATGCTGATAAAACATATGGCCAAATATATCAAGCAAGCTGGTAAGAAGCTTATTTTTGGTTCTCCTTTTCCTAATGCTGCTCCTGAGTCCCTCTAAATAAAGTTAGTCCTGTCAGAGGAAGCCATTCCCTGATCCCACCTTCTTCAATCAAATCCTCCATTCTGGATGCATGGGGTATGAATGCCCTTCCCTACCTCACCCAGTAAAAGCCTATCAACCAACACATGAATAAATGTCTGCCATATTACAGGACTTGGACAAAATGAGATGACAGTGTGGGACAGAAGAGAATTCATTTTCCTCACCGTAAAGCATGGGCCACACTCAAAGATTCTAATTCCCTGTGGCACGCTCTACCACCATCATATATCCAGAATTTCTCCTTCCACACTTCATTCATCAGCATATTTTGGATATAACTCAACACCATATTTTCCTAACATTTTATTAACAGACACTTTTAAAACTTTTAATCCACTCTGTTTCGCTGTTCTACTGCTTGTCCTACAACTGTGGAATTTTGCTCCCTGTTGCTCATGGCTAAACACGAACAAGATTCACAAACTAAGATCACTGTTCCTGGACACAAGAAACATTTGCCTCTAGCACAGATAGTAAGACAGTAGAATTTGAACAGTGACAATGAATTATAGATAAAACATTTTTAAAACATCCTGTGTGGTTCCAATAAAGATTCATTCACTATCTGCCAGTACACAGAACATTCAACTCCTATGGTAAGAAACATCAACCGTATAAACATTTCCTTAGAAATACAACAATATGTGCAAGAGCCAAGCCATTACTTCAAACAACCAAAGTTTTCAGTTATGTTTCTATAGATCAGACTAATTCAGAAGTGCATGCACTCTGACATTAAATTTTAAACATGTTCAAAAATCTAAGGCAAGTGCAGTCAAAAATTCAAAGTTATGTACTGCAGCAGGCCAACAATACATGTTTCAACAGATTCTACCATAATTCCTGAAAAGAGAAACAGCAAAATGGTAAGAAGCTGTAAGATCTTCCCCATGTAGACAAGGTAGCAAGTTCCACCCTTTTCTTCCCAAAAAAACCCAACGCTTATAAACACTGATAAGTTCATATAGAGTGCACTGAATATAATGACCAATCACTGAAATACAACCTGACCTATTTATCTCCAAACTGGCCCAGTTTGAAGCTTGGAAAATGCAGAATGCACATCATTTCAGTGAATGTGCACTGCTGAAATCTCCACAAATAAAAAGACCAGTCATACTCCATTTGAGAAGGGAAGCACTGGCAGAACTCAAACGCTGTGGCCTTAATGTCAAAATTCAGTATAAATGGAAAATTGTTCATCAAAAAGGAATTAAACGTTCACTGGAGAGGAAAACAGAGGACAGAGAAAGATTCAGGAGTGACACAAGTAAAAGAGCGAGCTGCACACAAAGGAAATGAGATTAGTGAGGGGAATTACATATAAGGCATAGAGGAGAACAAGGACAAAATCAATAGAAGAAAACAGTGGATAAAGTGACTCAAAACCAAAAGAGCAGCTGAATTTAGAGGAAAATAAAATATGTGGCAAAATAAGTTTCAGAGTCCTGGGTGCTTTCTTCCCCCAGCCATCTGATTTGACCCAGTGGGTCAAGTATTTTTCTGGTCTAAAAGCATACTTGCTATAAAAATGGCTGACTGAACTGCTATAATACAGGTTGACCAGCTACAGATAGGATGCATGGGAAAATTAAGTAGGGACAAGGGAAAGACTAAAAAAAATATCTTCCCATCACTGCAGACACATCAGTCAGATAAAAAGAAAAAACATACCTCCTCCCTTATGTGTTCTACTTGCTCCTCAAGGAACTCATTTCTTTCTGTCAGTGATTTGTTCTTCTTTAAAAGTGACTGGCCAATCCGAGCAGCTAATTCTAAGTCCCGTTCTTTCTGTGAAGCATCAGGAAAAGAAAGCAAATATATTTTTGTTTTTGTTCTCTGAAGGAACAGAAGGAAGAAACAACTATTTAAGGCAGTAAAGAGCCTTTTTCACTTCTGTAAAGTTGTTTGTTTTTTTTTTTTGCTAACTTTTTTATCTATTACACAACACCAACATTATTCAGAAAAGACTGACACATACAGTATTGAACCATACACTGAAAGCACAGCTTTGAGGTCTAATGTCAGGCAATGCAAGTTAAACCAGATTTGGTTCTCTACTATGGCTCTGAGAGACTACTGACAGAAACATTCCACCACCTTGTCCCACATTTGCCCAAAATGGTTATTCTCATTCCATGTTTGCCCACTCATTACACATCTCTACAAGGGAACTGGAAACAACCCACCTGGACTCTACCAATACAAATACCATACAAATGTAGCAATACAAATTAGAGACCTATCGTGTTGATGACATGTACCTATACACTGGATTGTAATATGCCTAGAACAAGATGATAAATAACAGAAACCTGCATAGAAATGTTCATTGAGCATTTTCACTGATGATTTTCTTCTTCAATTACTATAACTCTAAAGTAGCAGGAAAATAGAATACTGGTCAACTCACCACTTACCTTTATTTCAACATTGTTTGAGGAACAGCTTTTTCCATTTCAGATATCTACTGAAAATACTACCTGAGGCTTAATTATTTCATCTGACAGGTATACAGATTACACGACTAAAACCCACCCTGTGACATGCATACATTCATGACAAAGTCTACAAAACCTAAAGCTGCTGTTGATGAGGACAGCTGACATGAAGTAAATGAATTTGAATGAAGAGGCTTTCATAGCACAGAAAAGGAAGTTTCATAATAATAGAAAAGATGGGTTATTGATCACTGCTGTATCAACAAATAGCATTTTTCAAATGATTTTTGAAGGTCAGTCTTCTATGTGCATTAAATTCACTGGTATTATCTAGTCTTAACAGATATCCAGATGGACCTGGTGTCACTCCCTTTTTGCTCACTTTCAAGGGCAACAGACACGGGTTTTCAGAATGCCTACATGCCCATATTGTTTTGATATCTTTTCTTTCCTGCCTGTCCCTCACTAAAATGCTGCACCTCCCACCCTGCCAACTTCATGATAAATTCTTTTGAAGATTGCCAATAAGAACAGGAAGACAGGGGAAGCTCTGGGGCTTGGTTTTCTCTTGTTTATGTCATGGCAGCAGAAAGAGTTAAACCTTAACTTCTGCCAACAAGTGCAGTCTCTTCTGATGATGATGACCATTTACAGAATAGGAAAAGGAGCTGCAAGTGTATACATCTGCCTAGAAAAGTGGTTAAAAAAGAAACAATCATCAACTAACACAAAAATCTCACTGAAAATACTTTCTTTTAATTTAAGGTTCAACTGTTGCATGTTCCTTCATATTCCCTTTGCTATTATCCAGACGGAAAAGTAAATCAAATGCTTCATAACGTTGGCTCAGCAAGTTCCCATGAGTTCCCTAGCATTGTTCCCATGAGTGTAACTTCTAGATCTATAGACTGTGTGGACTCCGGGGAGGAAACAATTTGGCAAAGGGCCGCATCACTGCTGGAAAAAGCCATGTAAACAAATGCAAGTAAATCCAAGGCAAATAAGAAGAAAGGAGCAGGACGCAGAAAGGTTACAGACTGTTAACAGACTGCTAACTTCTGTTACTTCTACTAACAGAAGTTACTAGAATAGTCCTGAACAAGGATTTTCAGAAAAATATCTGTTTTAACTGAAATTGTACTGAGATCAGAGTTATCAAATGCAGGTGGGAAATGGGAGCGTTCCTGTGCCTGTCCCCTTGCAGAACTGGAAGAACAGACCACAAACAGACCCCATTTTTGACATGGCAATTGCAGTAAGTAAGCAAATTATGCCCAGACATATTTCAACAATTCCAACCATTCTCATCCAAATAAATCTCCCTAAATGTTATTTGGAAAGTTATCATTCAAGTTTACTACAGAAAAACATGCAATTCCAGTCAAACAATGTATCATGGTACTCTTGAACATAAGCATCCCTGTGGCTCAACAACTGCTTTTTGCCATTCTCTGAGTACCAAGGATTACAGTCATGACGATATATATAGAAGTGGTAGAGCACCAAAACCAACATAAAGCTACAAAGAAAAGACTTTGAGATGAATGGAGCATTACAAATTAAAAAAAAAAAAAAGGTCTGTGCATTCCTCTGGAAAGACACTATGTGAGATAATAATTATGAATACAGTTGTAATTGTGAATTTATTTTTGTAATAATAATCCAGCAATACCAATAGTACTGGCTTTACATGTACTCCTCTCATTCATCTGAGCAAATATTTGGCCAAGAATAAGATAAATGGTCTAATTTGAAAAATAAGCACAAGTAATGAATCCATATGACTGATGTAAACAAATGGCCCTTACTTAAAAAGATTATTTACCTTACCCATTAGGAAGCAATGAGATGAGGTTTACATACACTCAGGGCACTTATTCCACCCTGTCTGAAAAACATCTACCAGCAGTCACTATTAGTACCATATAATTTCTGTACTATTTTCTCATACTGTGTATAGGTCTTCAATGAGATGCAGTACTTGCCTCTTCAAGCAGACGTGTAACAGCATCTATGTCATTGTATGTCTTAGTCATCTGGCCCACTCTTTCAGCACATAAAACTGTAAGAAAATAAGGTAAAATGTTAACAATATTGGCAACACCACTTGGAGAAAAATACATCCTTTAAAGAATATGCATTTACATAAGTTTACAGCTGAAAACTACTTATTTCATCTTTCAGGTTAGTGTATCAAAACATAAAATAATACAATATCAAAGCTCCAAGTTAAACTGAGAACACTGGTGTTTCTCTTTTGTAATGGGAATCTGTTTGTTCTGTGGCAGAGTAAGTCACTAAAATGTTAAAATTTTCTTCTCCAAAGAGGAATGCCTGAAGTTTTTGGGGAAAAAAAAACCAAAAAACCAACAAATCAAGGAAGAAGTGAATACATGTTCTTAGACACAAGAATAGGATTCTGTTGTGTCAGCTAGTCACTGCATTGTATGCAGTAGAATTGTTCCATGAATAAGGAACTCCAATAACTTTAATAACATTGTTCACCATAAATACTACATCATATTAAATTGAAAAGATCTAAGCAGTATGGTATGACATACCATGGAGACAGCAAAGCCATCACAAAATGCATGCAAAATAATAGCCCATTTTTATAACACTCGGACTACAACACCACGGCCACAGTAAAAATGTCTACTAAAACTGGGTGTTGGTGATCAAAGGCGAAGGTGGAACTGGGAGCTTTGTTAGTTGAAGGATGTATGTCAAAGTTTGGTCTACCACCCTAGGTAATTGTTTAGGAACCTGCACAAAATCATACAGAGATCTGCAAGTTTTCTAAAAAACTCATAAATAACCCCAAGAATCAATAGCCCTTCCTGCTCCATTCTTACACATATATATTTTTTTGTTTTCAGCTGCTCAAACCTTGTACTTCTGAAAAAAACCCAAACCAGATTGTTTATTAAAGTTGAGCTGATTGTATTGACTATTGGCTAGCAGACTGCTGTAATGCCAATTGTTCTTCAGGGGATTTACCCTTGGCAATGTCAGTTAAAGCTCAGCCTGATAGACTGGCTAATGCCACTTCAGCATGCATCGAGGGGGGTTGGGAGAAACAAAAACAAAGCCTAATAAGATTAAAAATAAAGTGCACTGGGTGCAGCAGTAAGGACATAATGCTGCCTAATTACAAGTATATAGGATACCTGCACATAAATATGCAGTCCGTCAGCACTAAGGCACATCAATGATATATCAACTATAGCAGTACTTTGATATCTGTTGAAATGTTGTTTTGTTTTTCCATACTTAAACATTAGAATAATGATTGAGCTAGAGCAAGAATCGCATTTATTTTGTTTGTTTTCCTGTTTCTCAAGCTCTGATTTTGAGGAACAAATCCTGAAAACATTTCAGTGATGTGAGTACACGTCAGTGCCAGGGAATTTCACAAAACATCATTCGAGTATACGCAAAAAATAACTGCATTTATCCAAATAACTATGCCTGAAAGTGGAAAGGGGATGAAGGTCCACTTCAAAGTAGTAACTTGACCAAAATTACACAGCAATATAAAGAATCACCATAGTATTGTACGATAACAGGGCATCTGTAAGCTAAAAGCTCTACGATCTGCTTCTGACTAAACAGGATTGCCACAGGAAAATAACCTGTAGTATCTTGAGGAGAACATCAACTGTATTAACCAAAGGAGTTAAGAAGTTTCCCATAGAAACTGCTTAAGAAAACAGAGGGGCTTACAAAAGATAATTCACAATAAAACGTCATTTTTGTGGTGATGCAAATCAATAGACAAGTTCAAAGGTCGTGCAATAACACCTATCAGAAGCCTTGACATCAAGGGTTTGTTTTCCAAAACAATGGCACAGTAAGTAGTTCCCTTGGTTACTGCATTCCCTTACTGCCATAAAATTACATTTGAGATATAAATACTGACAGTCACCACCAATTGTGACCATGCCAACTCCACACCGTTCTATTTCAGGTGTACATGTACCCTAGCTGATAGAAGCACGGTGCTCCCACAGACAGAATAAGGTCACTTGGGCAGCGAAAGAGAAATCAAGGTTGGTACCATGCAGTAGTTGTTCACGTAGCTATTCCTTCTGATTTTACCACTTAATCTTTATCTGACTGCCTTGATAACCTGCTGCTATTAAACAGCCATTTCAGTACATGGAACACTAGAATGAGTTGCACGCACATACAAACTTTTACGTATAATTAACATTTCTGAGCTTCAAGGGAAAGGTGACCTTGCCAACAAGCAGATATAACATAAAAGTTAATTTTCTTTCCAGTTTCTGCTGACAAACCAGAGAAACTGTCACAACAGCCATGTTACAGGTAGAGCAGTAGCAATCTGGTCACCAGCAGTTGTGTTTCAGAGCTAACACTGACCTTCTGTTTGTCACAGTTAACACAGAGTTCTTCACAAACTACTCTGACAATGTGAAACGGTTTCAAAGCCAAAATGATACATTATTCATCCTTCTCAGTATCCAAGTGGAAACAAACTTCAAAAGATTGCATACAATAAAACCCTCTGTCAGCTGCATCCTACAGTCGCACAAGGTGCAACCCAGCAGAAACAGCACAGACTGACACTAAGGGAGAGGAAAGCATTGCTTTTGGAGAGAGGGCAAGCTTAAAAACAGGTACAGTTCTCCCCCCCCTCTGAAACACAGGCAGCAGGGGAAGAAAAGGTAGAAAGAACAGAGAGAAAGCAATTCAGCAGCAGCATTTGAAAAATTCAGAACTGTTTAAGTATGTAGTCAATCTCTCCAAGTTAACATTAGGTCAACTGCTAGAGCAGTGATTTTGATTTCCTTCGTAGTCAAAAAAATCTACCAAGTGAAAAAGATGCATTATTTTGAGTTCTGATGAGTGAAAAACAGAGGAAAAAAACACCCTAGGCTTCTAGCCTGCTTTGCTTTCTGATAAATATGAGAGCCTCATAACACAACTGTAGATAAAACAAGAGCATATGAAGGACAATGCTCTGTAATGCAAAACCAGCAGTGCCAACTCGCTGACCTCTTTTTGCTCATTTGCAACCTATTATTATTTTTCCCTGAGGACGATCGGGACTGTAGTATCTAAATGCATGCATGCATACATCCAAGTCCAATGTACTTTCCACCTCACTGTTTATGGAGAAAGCCATTAGGCAATAAAGACAGAACGCTAAAATAAAAAAATAATAATAATCCTTAGAAAGTAGAGCACAGAATTTCACAAGCACTCACTTTTCTTGAGCTTTGAAATTACTGTCGCAGATAGAAAACAAAACAAAGAACGAAGAATGCTTCTATCGTTATTTTCAAGACTGCATTAAATGCACAAAACAAACAGATCTGGTAGCAGAGCTATGGGTTTTTTGTTTGTTTGTTTGTTTTTTTTTGTTTTTTTGAAGTCAAGCACATAAATGGATCAAGATTTTCCTCTGACCTAAAGTACCTAGCACCATCTTCATTCTCTCTTAAGGCTCGTAGATTAACAGTTATCCACACTGTGATGCTTCTCAATTGGATTACGATTGAGAAGATGTACTTTGCATTTGTTTCTCATTACTCATTTAATGCAGCATCTGACTAGAAGCATCCTTTGGGCTCTGAGTTCTGCACTGCCTAAAGCACCAACCAAGCTGAAGGTGCCCAGAAAAGAAAGTACATGCCTGCCTGGACTGCGCCCTGAAAGCCACAGAACCACGCATCACGCTGATTAAAAGAAAAGTCTGTTTCCAGGAGCAGGAAAGAGCCAGGGAGTGGAAGGGGAGCAACAGCATTACTATTGGGAACTGCTGCACTGAGCCACCTTCTCCAAACAGTGGGTGCAGGTGGAAAAAACAACAGCAGTCATAGGTGACATCAGCCCCGGCTGTACTAGCTGACCAGAACCAGCACTTCCTCCCTGTGACACAGCCCACCCTAATCCTTGTGTTGAAGAACTAAGAGAGCAACCAAGGCTGAAGAGGGAAGCTCAGCTCTCATTGCTCCTCTTCCTATTCACTTCTCATCACTGTCAGAATGCAGATAAGACGATAAAGTTCCACTTTTAGGGAAGGTAATACTGACCTGTATAGAAACACAGTCTGGCAGACATTCCGTGGCAGGCTCAGACTCCTCAGCTCACACTGGTTTAGTTTCCGCATTCTGTGCATAAAGGAATTACCCAAACTCACATTCACAGTCCCAGAGCCACTAGATGTTACTCTCTGGCACACGTTACCCGTAAGCACTACCTCGATCAAGTGAGGGGCATGGGGCCATCCTGGAATGGTGTCACAGCATATGTATTTCCTTGCAAATGAACTCAGAAATAAAATATTCCACCAGTTCTGCTATCATTCAAGCTAGAGAGGTTTAACTTCTCCCCTGCTAAAGAGAAGTCTCTAGCAGCCCTGGCTAAATCAAAGCAGAGGCTTCTGGCCACTGAGGTCTGGCACATCCCAGATGGGCCTCGGGGAGCAGCTTAACATCTTAAGCGACTTTTGTCACAGGAGCTTGGAAAACGTGCTTGGAAAACAAGGCAGGACTTGCCAGGACCCCTAATTCACACACAGCACGCTGCAGGCCTGTGGCCATGCCCTTCCTCTCCTGAGGCAGGAGCGCGGCCTTCTGCAGGAGGCAGGTGCACTCAGGGCAGATGGGAGGTCACTGTGCAGCCCTGGTAGACAGCCGCTGCCCCACAGCTCACAGTCACACTGTGGGCAAGGAGTTTGAAGGGACGCTGTTGTGAACAGTACAGGCTCGTTCAGCAACTACACAACAACGTGACAAACAGCACCATCAGTAGGCAGCACCAACAGATTTCCACCCCCAATAAGAATATCATATAGGTGTTCCATCTATTAATACAAACTCAGATCAAGTGTCGTACCTTGGCAAGTACTGCCACAAAGCAAAACTAAGGAAACTGCCCCAATGTTTGGGTCCCATGACTTACTGTAACCTTAATGCCTATCATTTACTGATAGAATCCATCACAGCTCTTCTGTGAACTTCTATTTTTCCCCCTAATAGGATTTTTCATCTACTATTCATTGAATTATCCTGACATTCTCCTTCATTCACTTCTTGTCAAGAAATATCTGGACCACAGCCATTACAACTAGTAAATGAGAAAATGTGCATAGGGCTTAAACCAGAATCTGGATTCGAAACCTTTTCAAAATCTTAAAACAAAGTCACAAGGCTGTATTAAAAGCCACGTATTGTCAGCTGCTAGTATTTAAAGATTCAGACCCTTTTATGAGCTCAATTCTAGTGAACATCTTTGTAAGAAAATGCACAATTCACACTTTCTGTAATTAAGACCCGTGGTGTGCCTGAAGTTGAGATTTTAGAAGTGATCATAAGTTTTTAAAATTAAACTTGGGTAGATAGAGGGGTTTTAATCTAATTAGTAAACTGAAATGATAATGACGGGTACCATCACAGGTCTTGAACAACGAATATAGCCTTTTCCTGTTCTACTTGCAAAAGAAAGATTCACAACACAACCCAGTCTCATCTCAGAATTAGCTGACCCAGCAGCGAATGAACCAAGAAGGGTGGAAAGGTTTTATTTTAAACCAACAAAAACTGAACAGATGCTATCAACAACTATCCCTTTTCTGCAGTCAGCTCAAAAACCATCAAATGTAGAGCAAACATTACTGTTGAACAAACTACAACTCAAAAGCAACATCCTGACTCTCAGACTGTTCTGCCTGGACCTATATGAAGGTGCCTCCCACACTTATCAGGAGCACTGATGCTGTAATGCTACCCAATGTAACACTAATTCTGTGACAGAGGTTTTAAAAACAGGACTGAAAAGTTCTAAATGCTGTGAAAGGAAAAAAACACCATGTCAAAAAGACCATGGATAGAACAACCAAGTAGTGAGATCTCTTCAGGGGATAGGCTGAACAGTTGAGTCTTAAATGCACAATTTTTACCTCCTTCTTCCCATGAGAACATTAAGAAACTTGGAGTAAACAGAAAAACTGCAAATCATTAGTGAAACATGTTCTTCAGTTTTCTCTTATACTAGACTTACAGATTCTCTTCTCTTCAGCAGGGAAACGATACAAGCTAGTGTTTCTATGTGCTTTACTTAAAGATGAATTGGCTCACCCCCAACAAAAACACTCAGTCATTAAAAAGTCTGCCATGTGAAAAAATACCTAGAAGTATCAGACATCATTTTTGTGCATGTACATCACTACTACATTAAGTATGTAGGTGACCTGAACATACAGGTGGAAGAGAGAGGCACCTTTAAAAGGCATTTCAGATACATACTGAGCTTCTGAGTGGTAGGCACTGAAGAGACACAGAACTAAATTTATCCCAGATAGAACTCAATGTTCCTTTTTCACTTGAAATCAGCAAGAACAGGCTCAGAATGTACTTAGATCTCCATGAAAGGTAAAATAAGCAGGAAGAACACCATTACATGTGTTTCAGAAGCCATCTCATCAACAAAAAAATAAGAATCAAATTTGAAACAAAGTATTTCTGCCTAAGCAGACAACAGTTTCCTCTCCATCCCAAACCCAGATTTAAAAGCTGCTCTTTCACCAGTATTCTCTCAAGCACCCTTCTATTACGCACAGATAGACAAGTTGTCTTAAATTCCTTCACAGACACAACAAGGAACACAGATAGTTTATGACTGAAATCCAGGTGCAGTACTCCATGCTGAGGAATTCTTTAGAGGCAAGTCCTGTGTAACAGGTTCAATGACAGTGTTACGTCCACACACCAGCTTTGGACTGTGCTTCCCATGAGGTCAATCTTTCAAAGTATCTTTATATCAGCTGTAGAATAGCAGTCTTGGAAGTATCAGTCCTCTAGTGCAAAAATCGTTATTTTAGAGTAAAATTCACAGCATGTGAAATAACATGCGTGGTAGACTCAGCTTTCAGTGCCCAATGCCCTTAAAAAAATGGTTAGAGAGGCTGGGAGCAGCCCCCGAATGGGAAGGTACATGCTCCACACAGTGGGTGAGCAAGAGAATATCCAACAGAATCACAGAATGGCCAGGGTTGGAAGGGACCTCAAGAATCATGAATCTCCAACCTGCCTGCCACATGCAGGGCCACCGACCTTCCATTTAATACCAGACCAGGCTGTCCAGGGCCCCATCCAACCTGGCCTTGAACACCTCCAGGGACGGGGCATCCACAACCTCTCTGGGCAGCTGTTCCAGCACCTCACCATCTCATATTTAAGAACTTCCCCCTGACATCCAACCTAAATCTCCCCTCCCTCAACTTGAAACCATTTCCCCTCATCCTGCTGTTATCTACCCTTTCAAAGAGTTGGCTCCCCTCCTGTTTGTAGGCTCCCTTTAGGTACTGATAGGTTTCAGTGAGGTCACCCCGCAGCCTTCTTTTCTCCAGGCTGAACAAGCCCAGCTCCCTCAGCCTGTCTTCGTAGGGGAGGTGCTCCAGTCCCCTGATCATCTTCGTGGCCTCCCTCTGGACCCTCTCCAACAGCTCCCCATCTTTCTTGTACCGGGGGACAGTACAAGACCTGGACACAGTACTGCAGATGGGGTCCCACAAGAGCAGAGTAGAGGGGAACAATCACCTCCCTGTCCCTGCTGACCACCTCTCTTCTGATGGAGCCTACACACTCTCACCCCAACAGGCCAGCTGTCTGCAATTCTACAAATAGCTATTATTTCCACAACGTCTGAGAAGATTTGGGGCCATTTGTTTTGTCAAAAGGTAAAGCCACATGGCCCAAAACTTGGATTATTTCTGTCTACATGCTTTCAAGTGCATGGATAAGCACAAGACTGTTACCCAGTTCTTTTGCTCGTTTTTTAGAAGTCCCTGCTGGGAATGACAAACTGACATACTCAGACTCACAATACATGTATGAGCTGCATAGATTAAAAAAAAATGCACTACATTTCTAAAGAAAGGTAATTTCTCTAATTCAGTTTTATTATGTAAAAACGTACTGCATAGCCTACATCTGTTGGTCATGCATGTATTCTTTAACAAATGTACCCAAGTTAAGATTCATTCTACCCCCACACAACCATTTTATTACTCTTTCACCTGAAGGCCATGGGTACGCATTAAAAAGGATCGAAAAATGGAGTAAGTTTAAATCCACTCACACTTCTCAAGTCTTTTGCAGACTGCCATGCATTACTAACATAAAGATTAAAAAAAAAAAAAAAAAAAAAAAAGGTAGAAAGTACCTTCTTCCAAGATCTCAAGGTTCTGCCTGTTAAATGCGCTCTCGCTCTGATTTTCCTCCTTGTACTCATATTCAAAGCTTTCCTCTTCGTTTCTTGACATTGCTGAAGCTGTCCCAGATAGATGCAGCGCAGCGCCTCAGTCTGAGAGGCGACAGGATGTCATTCCCCCCACAGAGGTACCCCTGGGGAGAGCAGTAGCAGGGCTCCACAGAGCAGAGTACCATCTTTCTTCACTCACATGCTCAGCCACGGAGCTCCCGAGTGACTGCGTGTGCCCTCAGCACAGCAGCTTTGCCTGGTACAGACAGGGTGGAGGAGTGACGAGACCATCTGTCTAATAATTACCGTGAGACTGAGGTTGTTCCTCATACCAGCCCAGAGGGCGGGCAGTTTGTACTCAGGGGTGCTGTCAGTGTGCTTCAGACACAGCAATGAACACGCTGACAGCCCCTCCCCAATAGGCCTGGCACTGCCATCTCCTCAGCCCTGGCCCTTTCAGGCAGTGGTGGCCATCTACTCACACCACAGCCTCAGGCTATCAAGAATCTTTGCTTTCCACAGTCATCTTGACTGCATGTTATGGGAAATGAAACGCCTCAAGCCCATGTACACCACCCCCAGTGCATCTCTAAGGGCGCGCGTGTCTCTCCTCTACTTGAACAATAAACAAAACTCCTTTTGCTAAACTTCACGACACACACAGGGAGCATTAACTTTCTTATTTAACTTCTTGCAGCTATGGATACTCAGTGTTTGCCAAGTTACCTCCCTCATTACCTGTGGCAGACCGGTGCCCTTTGCCTCCTACAGAAAACACCTCAACCTGCGTCATGAGCGAAGCAGCCAAGCTGGGGGACTGCAGGATGTCACTTTATCAGTAATATCATGTAGATTCCTTCCCGTATCTGTATTCTTAAAGCTTTACTATCTCCATTTCTCCCCTGTAACAGTGGACCATAACTCTTGAAAATAAATCTAATTTAAAACCACTACCGACAGCAATCACCAGCCAGTAAGAATCCCATTTGCCCCCAGCATCTCAGGCCTCAAATCAGTTGCAGGACTTGTGATCATCCTCAAATTTCACTGAGTGTGTAACAAACATAAAAACTGATAATACCTTTTGTCAGACCTCAGATCTTTCCACGATCAGGTCCTGCAACAAATCCAAGCCCCTCCCCTGCAACACTGCCTTTGGTTGCCTTTCCTTACAGACAGTTCACTGCTCTGCTTCACTTGCTCCTTAGAAAAAATGGTACTGCTCAGAAATGGGAATTACACACACGTCCAACTGAGCTGAACATCCACCTGCCACTAGATTTCAGCCAAATGCCCCATTTTGCAGGCTTAGAAGATTGGATGGTTTAAGAAACACATCATTCACAAAGGCTCAGATAAGACATGACACACATCTACTGCAATTACCAGGGCTACTCAAAAAAATAGGGAAAAAAAGGGTGGAGAGACATAATCCATAATCAAGAAGTAATTTACCAATTTAATAGGTAGAGAATGGAAATTCCGGGAAATACTAAAGCAAACTGAAACACCTTTTTATGACACCTTTTTGAATGCAAGAAGCACCTTTCAAATCTTAGAGACAAAAACTTCCACCCTTGCCAACTCTACTGATATTCTGTGGCTTTAATGTTCCTGCCAAGTGTTCAACCACAGTTAGCCAGCTAACTCATGAGGAAAACAGGATAGCACGTGGCACACAAAAACATGTATATTGCTGCCCAATATAGACAGCAATATAATTAATATTCTCACGTGCTGACTTTTGAACTGCAGCTCACAATGCAAACAACACGGACTCTGACATTCAGAAACCAGAAGAAAAACAAGTGTTGCAGTATCTACTCTCCTAA
>NW_024962334.1:8117459-8196112 GCF_019238085.1 Lagopus leucura
ATGTATAGATCAGCATATAGTATGTATATATATATATATATAGTGGGTGAGGAAATAATGAATACTGCACTCTTAGGCTATCGGCTCACTTTTAGTGGCACTTTGCATTAAGCCCCTTTGCCGGTGCAGGAATATCTGTGTGCCAAAGATTAAGAGGCAAGTCTCCAGCAGGTACCAAACAGTAAGGAGTGACGGAAGCCAAACTGTACACAGTTCTGAAAATACACACTCTAATCAGGAAAAATTCAAAAGAGATTTTAATATTTTCTGTAAACACAGACTTAAAGACTTATATAGCATACCAGGACAAATACACACTTTTAAGGGCTGCTGTTGCAAAGTAAATTTAGTATAATAGCTGTAATCAACTCAGCATGTAGGCTACTCAGCAGAAGACATTCATCTCCTTTCAGGAAGCTTGCTAAATAAGCATGCCAAACACATGTGCACACTTCTAATGCAATTCCTGCACTAAGGTACAGTCCTTACCTTTGGTAACTTTGCAACAGAAAAGAAAAACAAACCCAGAGTTAGTTTAAGAAGGGTGGGGCAGGACACAATGCATGTAACTCTCTTATCCTGACTTATTCATGCAATTCTGGTGCACTCAAATATTCTAACCTCCTTTATCAGTAAAAACATCTAGGCTTTTGCACACAATCACCACAATTAATCAGTAGTAACAATGCTGGATTTAGAACACAAAGCTTCTCCGTAGGCAAACGAGTCCTAAAAACACTGGTTGAAATGGCAGCATCTAGGTTCTAAAGAACCCTGATGAAGAAACACGGGTGTTTTGGGGTGGGTTTTCCAGGGAGTGAGCATAAATTGGCCACTGATACGTACTTTCCATTAGGACATATGATCAAACAAAGTTAAATTGTTCAAATGCATACAGATTTGTATATTCGCTTACAAAATGTACACCTGTGTATTCTGCACACCTCCCTCCCAGTCTTAAAAAAACACACCTAATTAATTTGCTTCAGCCAAAAGGACAGCATCTTACGTCTCTGGAAAGACTTAACTGGGACGAAGCGGGAAAGAGCTTATCTATAAATATAGCAGTTGAGCAGACTCAAGAGGAAATTATACCTCTACACTGAAAAATAAGCCACTTAAAGGCAATATACAAGTAGCAGTAGCTTAGGTTTAAATAGACATAGAGTCAACAGAGGAATAAAGAAAAGGAAGTAACACGGCAAAAGAAGGAAATTGGAAAATTATTTCAATGACTGCATGTATATCAGCAAGGTTCAACTACATTTATTAAGGATGAAGAAGCAAAAACCTGAAGAAGAAATTGATCCACATACCTAGGGATCAAGGGCTGTTTCCAAGACTATGTGCTACAAGTGTTGTCTGAAAAGTGATTTGTCGCCCCGTGTGCAGCAATCAATAAGCACACACTCAGGAGAGACACTGCTTATTAATCTCAGGATTGCACAAGCCTGGGTGCTAGGTGGTTTCCCACAAATCAAGCACACATGTGAAACTCTCCACACAGTATTTATACACAAATGTTGCAAAGTTAATGTTTTTCCAGTCCTTTCTCCTCAGAGTGATTGGTTATTTTTCATACAATTGTAAAGATTTACAGATCTATGGTTTTCTTGCCAAGTCAGCAGTCTCCTGATCAATTAGTTTTCCCTTCAAGGCCTATGGGTACTGGAAAGACCATGGCTAAGGAAACTAATTCTTCTTCTGATACCTAATACAGCGGGGATGGATGTCCGCAGTTAAGGATAGTAGCTATTCATTCTTCTGATACCTAACACAAAGGTAGCTCAGTTTGTTTAGAATTATCCTTCAACACATCTGTAAGGCTCTCATGGATGTAGACAGAATGCTCACTGATGACATCCAGAGCAACACCAGAGCACGGAGATACAGGCACGGAGATAGAAGAGGCAAACATATGAGACAGTATGAGGATTCAGAAATGCTCAACCATCAGCTGAACTCCTGTTGTAAGAAAGAAAGAGTCAAGCCATATTTCAGGCTTAAAAGTTGACTGTGCCACCACAGAGCTGGCAGCCATTTGCGAGGTTACCTGTAACTGAGATGCACAGAGGAAGAACCATGGAGATCCAAGAACACTTAGAAACGTGGCACAGAATAGGAAATATTCTCCTAATGCTGCTTTTGAGGAGTGATTAAAATAATAAAAAAAAAGATATAGCCACAAAAGAAGACAACTAGGACGCTGTCTCACATCTGCAAAGGCACACTGCTACAAATAAAACTGTGCTGGCAGGTCAAGGAGAATAAACATTAGCACTGTTAATTATTGCCCAGCTAAAAGAGAAAGTTCAGGAACTTGTTGATATAAGTTACAATGGAATAAAAAACAGAAGAGATGAGTATCCGCAGACGGAAGAAGAGATGAAAACACTTCTGTACAAGCAGGAGAAAAGCATGGGTGGGAGTTAAAAGATGGGGAGCAGAGCAAGAAGTGCCAGAATGACCATGAAAGGAGATGAAGTCACTTGGGCAAACATTTAAGAGGACAGAAGCTTTGGTGTGAGACAAATGGGAGACACAGAGGGACTGTGAGGATAAAGAAAAAGGGATAAAGATGCTGTTTTCTCTACAAGCAACTGCTGAAGTTCATGGACAAGAAAAGAAAAAAGAAAGTTCCAATATCTCTCTCTCTCCCTCACACACACACACAGACACACACATACACAAAGCCACCTGGAATTACAGGCAATGAACTCTCAGGCACCAAAGTGGAGAGTTTTAGTTAGAAATAAATAAGTAATGAGAGAAACCCTACAAAAAAATTACTTATTCCATAGTCAACCTGGATTTCTCTTGCATTGCTCACTGAGAGGGTAGAGGAGGCTGGCCCCAGAGAGCAGCACGGGGAAGGCTATTCATAAAGACTCTTACAGGTATCTATCTGCTTTTTTTCTGTTTGGGAGTCTGTGGGAGTTTTTTGCATTATTTTTTTTTCCCACCTCAATTGTGTTCTGTGTTCCTTAAGAATCTATTTCACCTCTTCAAAACACAACACACAGAAACTGAGATGAAGCTAGGCATTTATACTGTTCTCCTTCATGACACATGCCTGCAAACACTTCACCTTTTCCTCTTCTATCATTAATACTGTCCATCTCAAAATCTGCTAAGAAAGTAATGAATGTCCTGCTCCAGTACACACTCAGCTATTTCCACTCTCTACTCTAGCAGGGCTGCTCTGAAAGTAATGCCTCCTATTTGAGTATGTGTTATTGTTATGTCTTTTGTATCAGTTGCAGTTTCCATGGAAATACATAGGAGGCATTACTTATGGAGCAACACACGTATTTTATTAATTCCAAATAAGGTGGCAACTGTCACAGTATGCAAAAATGTTATGTTGGAAAATGCATCTAAAAAGCATGGTGCAGTATTTCTTATGAATACAGGTGTCAATTTATTATAATGTTAGTTAATACTGGTGATCCAACATTCAAATAAGGAAACACCTTCTTGCCTAATTCCATTTACTCTTGCCAAAAATAAACTCTGTAAAGGACATTACATAAAAGGTATTATTTCATTATTTCAACCCTGGAGAGTTCCAAAAGATTTGTGAATTGTCAATTTTGAGCATCTGTTCATTTGCCTCTGCAAGGTATTAAAAAAAAATTACTACCACCAAACGCAAGATGAAGACATCATTACTGTATCAATCCATACAGAAGTTCATTAAATCTGAGCTAAGAGTGAGAATTACTTCCTTTCCTATTGAGTCGAGCAATAGCACTAAAGCCTTATATGCTGGCATCATTATGGAATGACTATGGAAGAACAAGGAACCTGACACAGCTCAGGTAATTGTTTACATGAAATCACACATTTTAGATGGAAATCCAAGTCCCACCAGCTTTTACAAAGCAAATGCACAATTTCATCAGAAAACAGTAACACTGTAGGATGGTTTCATGTGAGGTCTTCTATTATTTTCAGTGCATCACGGACTCCTTCAGTGACATGTTTACCAGAACTGACAAAATGGGTAGGATTCATAATACTATGTACATACAAATCTGAGCTCCAGAGAGTCCATGTGCAGAAGAGAAATAAGCTATGTTTCATTTTGTCTTAAAATAGATATTCAAAACAGGCTGGCTGAGCTGCAGCTGCCTATCACTCTACTGAATACAAATGGAATCACAGGCAGATGACTCTGGCAAAGACAAATACATGGCAAGAATATCAAACACCAAGAGACAGGCATCTCATAAGACACACGTGCTCTTTGAAAAAGCTGTTTTCTACTATGCTTTTAAAATGCTTTTGTCACCCACCGCCATCAGAATACTTCACTCACACATCAACGGGAAATACTGATGCTATTTTAAATCCAAATTAAAATACCAACAGCAGAGGCCAAAGAGCTTCCATTGCACCTCTCAAATCCTCTACTACACTCTCACACATTTAACTGGGATAAGGAGAAGACAGCTAAAAGCTATGAAATTCCATTAAACCACAAGACTGACACTCACCTAAGAGGCTGAGATAAGACTGACAGCACCATCACTCCATCCACTCCAGATGGAATATTTCAATTAAAAAAAAAAACAAAAACAAAGCAGCATTATGCCTTACCTACAGGAGAGACTTCTCGCTGTCAGACATCCAACCCTGCTGTCTCAGAGAGCTGCTCTCTCCCATTGGCACATGCACTGGCTGACTTTCTGTAGGAGATCTTGGCAGAAAACGTGCTGGGTGGGGGCCCAGCGCTCACATGAGAACTCGTCAGCCCAGGATCAGACCAAGCACTGTGGTGCTGGAGGCCCTGATCCCACAAGGGATTGCACTGCTTGCTCAATACCTGTTGTGTATTCCATCACTGTGGAACTGCCATGGTTTCTCCAGCACAGAGCACACCTTACGACCAAGTTGATGAGAAAAGGAGCTCTTAGCTCAGTTATTCAGACATGTCAAACTTCTGCATAGCAACACTTAGACCAGACAGAAAGAAGACCATAAAAAGAACGATGAGAAGAAGGCCTTCTGTCTTTAACCTGGAAAAAAGCTACTGTTTTGGTGACAGTACAACTGTCATATTTCTTAAGCTTCCAAAAGCAGGCCAACCCAGTCTGTTACATCACACAGATTAATCAGATGCTACAGTATTTACTAGGGTTAAACTGAGAGGATAAAAGTTACATAATAGATTCAGTACTACTAAAAGTAGTCAGGCCTTTCAAATAAATATACACCTTTGCTCTTTGACCCCCTGAATAGCTGGACAGGAATAAAATCATTGAAAGAGTGAAATTCAAGTTTAACAACCTTCTGACACCGTACTCACCTCAGAAATCCAGTACATAGACTCAAATGGAACAATGTGCCACCCACAAGACCACAGTAACTCAAATTTTCTCACACACCTTTACTATTTTTGTCCCCTCTTAGCACTTATTAAAGCACTATAAAATATCTATTTGTACCACATACATACAACCCATAGCCCCCTGGAGCTACACTCCTTACTGTTCATTGTTTCATTGTGAGTTTAAGCCAAGCTCCCCAACCAGAATAAAATCTAAACACAGCTACTGCCCTCCCAAAGGCTGCATGCTGTTTTACAGGTTACCACCACGTGCCACTGATGAAAAATCTTGATTTTTCCACTCTCTGGACAGCAAAATTTTGGGCACTCACATGCATTCTATCTGAAGTCTGATAAAAATATTAAGTGCTCTGATAAAAAATTAGTCACCCAGGCAAAAGCAGACAGATCACAAGGGGCTCAGAACATCACCTTCAAAAACAGTTTGTAGTTTTTTCAATTCCAGAAGTAAACCAATTTTAAGAAGTCACATTACAAACATCTTTCACAGAGAAACAGCCAGAGAGAAAACACATATTGCCTATTAGCACAGTAACTATACAGATTTTCCATTATGGCACTGCAGAAAAATACAAAGCCTTAAACCACAAACCAATACAGCACCTTACATTATGCATATACAAATCCAGCTCAATTATGATACATACAGCAAGCATTTCAAATATTTCTCCCCTTGCCCAAGGAGCTCTCGTACAGCGCCTATGTTCCTCTGCCACTCCCTTAGAAATACAGAAAGCCTTACAGCAGTCTCTTGCAGCATGCTCAGAAGAGACGCTGAGGTGCAACAGTGATGCAGGCATCTCTGCCACACCGAGGTGCTGCCTTTTAAAGGTACTTCATTTTTAAAACATTTGATGACAATGCTCCGGTCTTACAAGCTTCAGATTCTGCACCAAGAAATGAGGAGAAAAAAAAAAAAAAAAAAAAAAAAAGATTTACCATCTGTGCATTCTTCATAATACCAGTCCAGTTCATAGTAATCTGCTTCAATAAATTTCTGCATAGTCAGTATCCTTCAGCTACAGACGAGACTGCACTTCGCTGCTAAGGTCAAGTGAAACGCAGCCATGCCTTCCTGCCTGTGCAAAACGGCACATCACAAGGCAGCTCATGGGAAGCCAGAAATGAGCTGCACATCTTCAATGAGGCTGCAACTAAACTAAGGGGTGGGGGAGGACAGGGTGTAATTCAGGGGGAGGGCGGCGGGTACTATAGAGATATCTAGAAGGATGCAGAAGGGAGATATCTCAAGCAGATGCCCTGGTGGCTGCTGTAATAAAGCAGCTCTGCACAGGAGCCTCGGCTGGGTGTTACCAAGCCTGCCCTATCAAGAGGCGGATATGCTGACGTGGGGCCACACACCACCGCCCGGATCTCTCTAACCCATCCCTCCCCAGGCTCCACATCCCCTTCAGCCTAACGAGTTGCCATGGAGATGAGCCGGCTCCAGAAGAGATGAGGAGATGCAGAGAATGCATTTTGCTGCTTCTGGCTTTGCGGACTAGAAGTGGCCATGCTGGAAATGAAAATCCTTCCACAGAAAGAGGATCCAATTCTCTGCTGGCTGCTCGCTGAACAGCATCCTGCCATCATAATTCACTGGGTACACGCTGTACATTAATAATGAAAAGCCAGTCCATTACTACTCTGTCCCTCATGTACTGATAAAAGCCTGCCTTCCCCATGGAAAATGAAACATTATTGCTTCGTTACGTTATTCTGGACTGATACAACAGAATCCCTCAAGCACACTGTTACTGCAAAAAGTGGCAAACAGAAAATGAAGAAATTAGAAAAATCAGTAGAGCAACATATTTCTTATCATAGAATCATAGAATTGCAAGATTGGAAACAACCTGCAAGATCAGAAACAACCTGCAAGATCATCTAGTCTTGCAATAAAGCTAATCTGCTTCTGCTTTTGCCTTCTCCATGAACTACTGACCCTTCCCCCCCTCCTCTAAGGAATCTGAGCTGAAATCTGGATGAATTTTCACCACTCTTTCTAAAAATACATAAGGTCTTCAAGCAGGATAGTATGATGTTTGTTCAACAATTAGGAAATGAAAGAAAAGACTTTACTTATGCAGCACCTAATGCATTTGAGCTAATAAGAGAGAATCTGAGGAACAGATTGCCCTAAATCATCATCAGCAAGCACAGCCATCCAAAGAGCTTGCTTGAATCTGTACAGGTACAAATGCCAAGGGATTTGATCCATTTTGCTTTACTCTTAAACCATTTCTTCTTTCTGAGCAACTATATTACTCTGTGAACATTAGTAGAATCACTGGGATAGACTGAGCTGCAATACATGTTCATAACACAAGGTAAGCCATGCTGGTGTCTGGCCTTGGAATTGCCTGTCCAAGCAAAGACTCCATTCATCCACAGGAACAACCATGAATAGATAAGGGAAACCTGGACTATTTATCCCTCAGCTGCACTGCTAAGCTCAACTTTTTCCAGCTTTGAAGATAGTCTGACACAGATGTAATTTCCACTCTTGTCAGTTCTCAAAGGACTTACCCTGTCTGTTCTTAAGCCTAGAAATATTTATAGCATCTTCAACATCCTCCTGCAAAGACCCACATATCTATTATTTATGATATATGTAACTTTCACCTTTTGGTTTCAAATTCACTCCTACTGAATTTTATGCTTCCAGCTCTGGACATCACAGTCATACAACAGCTTGGTTTGGAAGGGACACCCTGAAGACCACCTGGTTCCCATCTGCCCAGGGCACCATCCAACCTGGCCTTGAGTCCCTCCAGCGATGGGGCATCCACAGCTTCTTCTATGAGCAGCTGTGAAAGGGCTTCACTGCTCTCTGAGTGAACTGAACACTTATTTCTCTCTCCTTTCTAATCCAGTCACTGCAGGTTTCTATTAAATTTCCCTCACTCATGTATATTCTAGATTGTTACTGCTTATTCACCTCGAGTGTCACAACTTAGCTTTACCATTAGAAAGAAAAAAATTAAACTAAGGAACAGTCAAGCAATACAGACACAAATACGTAAGCTGCTAATACGAAAATGACCGTATTAGTAATTCAGTTTTACTCGTGTAAGTAATTATCACTACAGTAACTTCAAGCTTGGAGATTATCACATTCTTTTGCATACTGTTTGCTGAATCACAGACTAGGATATTTGTTCACATACGTTGTCAGCAGCTAGCAGCAATGAATTATGTTATTCACCCAAAGTTTCAGTCCAGGGCCAAACTCAAGGACAACTCTGAGCACAAGTACATTGTTTCACTAGAAAACAATGTGTTTCTCAGTCTGAAAATAAATAAATCTGTAGGAGATGAAGACAATAATATGACCTCTTTGACAATGTGCACAGGATTCTATCTAGTGCTGGTGAGGATTTAGTTCAGTTTTGGGCTGCTTAGTAGGAGGAGACATGGACAAATGAGAGAGTTCATCTAAGACAGTTAAGAGACTCCTCATTTTTCATTTGAGGAGAGGCTGAGGCAGCTGGACTGCTCAGCCTGGATAAGAGGATGCTCAAGGGGATCTCAACAATGTCTATAAGTACCTGAACAGAGGATGGAAAGATGAATCCAGGCTCTTTTCAGACGTGGGCTTGGGCAATCTACTCTTGGCTGGTCTGCTGGAACGGGAGTCGGACCAGGTGGTTTTGGAGATCTGTGTCAACCTCAGCCCTGTTATCATTCTGTAGTTATGTGCCTCTGATTTTTTACTTCCTTGTCGTATTGTCTTAAACTAAGAATCTTTGAACCTTTCTCATGACTGAAAATACTTAATTTTAACTTTCTAAATAGACTACTGTGAATTTCAAAGCATCGAAGTTACTGAAGTGTTAGAGCTCCTCTGCAAATACAGCTCTACCTCGCACCTACAAGATTTTCCTGGGTGAAAATTCAAGGAAATTATTCCTATGGCCCTGTACTTCATCCTCCCTCCTACACTCCTCAATCAGGGGACCAGCCAGGCTCCAGACAATGAGATCTAACATTTGTATACTAGATACTGCTGATGAACAGCTGAGCTGGTGTGGTACCTGAGCAAAGTCAGCCATGCTGCTCTAGGTTGGAAGCAGCCATTCTTGGGAGGCTACCTCCAAACAAAGAAGCTGAGCATTAGTCAAGTCATTTACTCGCATCTTGCCCCCAACCTGTTGCCTTCAGCTCCTGCCATTCCATGCCAACCAGAAGCCAGGAAACAGTCATGCTCCAGTAGCTTCCAGCCTTACAATAGGAAAGGCACAAAAATCATTCTTATTTCCCAACAGACGCTACTCCACAGATTATTTCTGCCCTCCTGAAATCAAGATGCACACTAAGAGATAACAAGGCTCTGAAAAATTAAAACCTACTTTCATTTTGACAGGGCCTGTATTATTTTTGGCTTCATATTGCTAATTAGATTTTTTTTACGTTTCACACTCTATAACAAAACAAGTGGACATCAGTTTCAGGTTAGTGAATAGCAAAGGATTATATAAAAGCCACCAGCAGCATTTGGACATGCAAGTTCACACACATATCTGAAAAAATAATTAACATTTTGAACACTGTGAGCAATTTTGCCAGATGTGATCAACCTGCCCTCACGTTGGACACGCCATCTTGAAATAGAGGAATGTGAAGAGGCACTCCAGCTCTAATTCAGCCCCACAGTTTCAGTTCTGTATGTTCACAAGGTGAGAGCTGGATTTGCTGTTAAGTGCAGTTAAGGCTACGCTGTTAAAACACTGTCAGAACAAAATGAAGGTTTCTGTGGCAACATTAACTCAATTGCTCTGCACATAAGCAATTTGTTCCACTTGTATTATTTTTGTCTGAAAGGTAATTTGAGGTTGGTAATTCTATTTAATCAGTATTTAAGATATAAAGAGTGGATGCTGGCTACCAGATCAAAATTGCTGCAAGGACTTTCTCCTTTCTATTTCCTGACAATTTAAACAAAGGAAATCTTTTTAAACATGATGGAATTTTTTTTCTCACTCCTCCTTCCTCCCTGTCTCAACACACACACTTCATTTAGAGAGGATAAAAGTAGTTCTAAGTGGGATGAGATTTTTGGTATTGGTTTTTGTTGTTATTGTTTCTTCCTTTGGATTTGGTGGTGGGTTTTGCTTGTTTTCAGCTTTATTGATATTATTCTGCAGAGCTAATTGAAAACACACTGGTATAATCAGGAAAGGCATTATCTTTCTGTGGAGAAAACCAGAAATACTCAAGAGATGTGGAAAGATGCTATGATCTTCCCAGCCTGAAGACAGACACCCCAGACAGAATACTACAAATCCAGGTATCCACATGCAAGTAGCCCTTCAACTACATGAGAAACTGTAGCTGTAGGAAGGTCAGGCTGGAAAGGCTGTTGGGTTGGAAATGAAAGTATAGCCAGGCCAGCAGAGCAGCCACATAGCAGCAGAAACATCTTTCAACTTCTGCAGCCCAGTTTTACTTCATATAGATATGTGTATCAGTCTTTATGTAAGCAATATCTACCAGAACAGTATGATTTTCTGGTGGACTGCTCCTACTAACATTAAACCTCCTTGTATTCAAACCTCTGTACTGTAACATTGTATTTGAATGAAGAATTACCACGATAATTGCCTAATACTTATCAGATAATTGAGCTATGAATAGATTCCAGGTACTAAATTTGTGTTTACAAGCAATGACGTTTTTCATATTCTAAATCCATGTATGTTTATTCACATTCACTTGGTTTTCCCTTCCAGGTACCACATTTTATGCCATTTTTCATGTTTAGTCTAAACCAAACAAAGAAATTTCTTTGTTCTCCAGACAGCAAAATATCCAGACTAATAAAGAATTCTGGCAGCCAACATTGACAAGCTAAATAGACTGAGTGCTCAAGTTTGCAGTTGCAAAGGAGTATATTTAGGCAGAAAAGCTGAGCTGCCAAGTTCAAGAGCTCTCTTCTTCCTTCCCTTTTGCTGTAATGAATCTGTGACATAGGCTCAATGCCAAATTGAACTGCCCAAATTAACCAGGTCACAAAACAATACAAATCCTTTTATTTCTTTAAAGAGAATATTTGACAAAGATAGCCTCAACCCAACTTGCAAACTTTGCTTCTCAAGAAACCTGTAGCAGCACACCCAGGAAGGTGGACAACTATGTTCCTATGGAGCAAAGAAGCCGTAAGTCATCTCTGCTGGCAAACAAAGCAAATAATATCTTTATCTCAAACCTCATCAATCATGCCTCCCCATGCTTAGTCATTCTCAGCCTTCTTATTCAAAACTTTCCCAATTCTGGGAAAATCTTGTGAAATGAACGTGAGAGCTGGATGCATCGTGTTGGACTCACAGTGGCTAAAATAGTGTATTAGCTCCCATTTAATTACCTCTAGGATGCATTTCTTCCATTGGTTCTAGCACAAAATCAGGTCCTGAAAGTCAAACACTACATCTTCTCATTACTTTCCAGAGCCACCAACACAAGGGATAAAGCTTCCCATCCCACTAACATCAGCTGGACTCCTTTCTGCCAGAGGAACTGCTGTACAGCCCACATTATGCAATGTGTATTGCTACTAATCAGGCTTTGCCACAACAGTTCATTTGCAAGTTGATGTTTTTCCACTTGCTTTCTTTCTTCTTTTTATTTCTTTTTTTAAATTATTAAAGAGCATTAAAAAGGAAAACAGAGTATATTTAAAAGTACAACTGATTTTCAAGGACAGGCTGGCATTCTGTTATTTCTGAATTTACTGAAGTGAACTGTTATTTGGATTTCAACTTCTAAAATAACGTGGAGCAAGAGTAATTCCATGAATTCACATCTAGTAACAACAAGCAACTCTGCATCTTAGGATAATGATCTCTTCCAGTTAAGTATTTTGCTTAAGCAAGAAGTCACAGCAGCCTGCTTCACCCGAAAAGAGTGGAACCAGAATATTGAAGGCCTTGTATCAGCAGCTTTCAGAACCAGCATTTAAAATAAATGAGTGCTTCAGATTTGATCACTTTAGTGCATTGTAAATGTAATTATTGTCCAAGGCTTCAAAATGGTACAAGTACTTCCTACACATGGACAGAGCTTAGGGACTCCAAACACCATAAGGGCCCAACAACCTCACCTGGACAAAATCTCTGCTTCATAGGAGTCTTTTAAGTATTCTCCCACTGAAGCAAGACAATTTAATGTGAGACAGGAGCAGACAGATTAAATTACTTAAGGACAAAAGCTGATTTTCCACATAATAGGATTATTTCTCCCCTCCCCATGAAAAGGACCAAGGCAACCTTTTTTATTCTCTGTGGTATGTTTGGTGATTCCTGAATGATTCCTGAAGAGTAACATACCAAACTGCAATGAGGAAAGAGAATCCAGATGCTAAACATTTGAGTGTTCAGCAAGCAGCCAATGAATGCACAAAAGTTGCTTTTGAAAATACCAATCAAGCCAAAACCTTCAAGACTGATAATGAATAATCTTCAGTAAGATCTCTTTGAGCAGACTGGAAATACTGAAGTGTATTCTCTCAATCCTACTGAATACAACCTAGAACACTGGTACTATGTCATCTAACAAAATGAGACTGATTTCTATAGTCAAGAAAGAATTAATAGAGAGGTGCAAGATTGCCACCACCACCATATGCATAAACACATTCAACACCCCTCAAAATCTCATTGCTTTTTTTATTTTAATGGGTCAGATCTCGACTCAGCTTTAACCATGTCATTAGAAAACTAGGTCGAACAAGTTCAGGGGACTGCAGAATGAAAATGCCTTATTAAAGCACATATCACTGGCATAAAGCACTCAAGCAACCACTGTATAAGTGTAGCAGAAGTACCGATGCTTTACAGACCTCTACGTGACAAGTCCTGCTAGTCTGGAAATGAGTCAAAGTAGTTTAATTCCACGTTTCTCATTATAAACAAGCTGCAGAAGATATTTTTCTTCCATGTTACTGAAAACCTGCCCATACTATACTGACCTCCTTAATCTGTGTTTCCACTGGAGCTCTTCCTCCTCCCTTCAGCTTTGAGCTTCTAGTACCTTCTGATTTTTAAGGAGAAATTACAGAAGATAAGAATACATGGTGTTCTTCGAATATCAAGAAAGAGCAGGTGGTACTTAGGAGCCCTTCAAAGTTCAGTACAGCATGCCATTATGCTTTATTAAAAGATGGATAAACAAGCCTAAAGAAATGACCAATGGAGATCAAGGACCAAATGGAGACATCCATTAAGACAGTGGCCCTGTTAAAAGCACTGGCATTCTTTTCAGTTCACAACCTGGAAAAGACAATTTCTCCCATCACTCAAAATGTATTTAGGAAAATAGTCTATCAAGTGTTTCTTTGTGATATGTTTCCTATTTTAAATGGAAACAGCACAAATGTAATGCTATCTTCTCTCCCTCTATCCCCTGAAACAGTCCAGTGACAGCAGGACTGGTATGGGTAAGCATTAATTGCTACTAATTTGCTTCTTAACTGAATGAAAACATATTTGTATACATTGAAAGCCTGATAGAACATTACAAACACCCACCAACTCTTCAGAAAAGCTCCATTACTTCACTTCAATGCTTCTACTTCAAAGGACAGCAAGGCAGCTGCTGATTACACTATGAGCTGAATCACTCTTGGAAGTAGCATTTCTCATACATCCTCTCCTGGGACCAAATGCAAACACAGATGAACTCGAACTAGAGAATACTGTCACTACAGGTGATTTAAGCTCCTTCACTGATAATGGTCCTTGGAGACATCTGAATCTATCAAAACAACCACACAATCTCTCTTATTAAATATATTATTCAGAAATGAAAAAATCGGGGTCAAATGAGTATGTAGTATCGTAAGTTTCCTAGCACTAATACTGTTTGATAGGAAAGGGGAATACTGGCTAGATAATGAGAATGAATTAGAGAACATACTTCAGATATGTCAAAAATCTGTGTGCATATACCTAATAAAAGCAGTACTATAATTCATATACAAATGAGATTTTAAACAGCATTTTTTTTTTTTTTTTGGAAGTGCAGTTCTCAGAGATAGACAGTCAGTCCATAGAGAACTTAAGGGCACTTTATAAGGCTTAACCTAAAAAGCATTTAAGGAACTACTTTCATTTTGAGTAGAGATTTAAAATTCTGTCATTACATATCAGAGTTCTTTCAGAAGGATAACTACAAATTCAACTGTATGCATATCATATATATATTTACTTACACCTGTGTCTACTGTAATATATACACACATAATACATATATATGTTCATCCCACTTTCCTATTTCTATGGGTCTCAAAGTACCTTTAAGTAATCCAGTATTGAGATTTAAAGGTTCAGACATCCATCTTGTTCAAAACTCACGAACTGAGGCAAGACAGAGTAGAGACATGGATCAGAACCACGACAGAGCTTAAAGAGTCACTGAGTAATGGTAACTGGCCACAGATGTGGTCAAAGCCTGCAGCTGGAATAAGGCAAAAAAAAACCTGCTCTCATTTAGTGCCAAAACAAACAAAATAAGTAAATGACACCACGCCATGGTCAAACAAGAAACACTTTGCCATCATTTACAGCTAGTAGAAAACCAGAAGTGTTCCCTCTGCCTAATTCCAGTAGTTCACTGTAGGTATCTGAACATTATTAAAACGACTGATACTGCAAGAGTATCACAGTGGAATTACTATTCAGATTATTTCCAGACTAAGTAATAACACACTAATTAAGTGGTGTGGTGAGAGTTCGGATAACAAAGTGTTGCTCCTCCCGATAAACGCCCTACATAAAGAACAGGAAGCCTTACAAAATACATATTTGCATATGTTAACTATGCACAATATTTACATATATTAAAACATGCTCAAACATTCCTGGCTCTGTCCGATATTTCTCAGTCTGCAAACATTTCCTGAATAAAGCCACCACACATCCCTTCCTTTTGACTTCTCAACTATTCATAATACTGGTGGTTTCAAAGCTGGTCGATACTGGAATGCTAGGAACCATAAGCAATGAAAAGACTTCATTTCATACCTGAAATATCCTGCACAAGCTCAGACTGCAACATCAATTATATTTTGCTCATCTTAAAGTGCTTCTAAAAAACCCTAGGAAGACATAATAATCTGTACATGTAGGACATTTGAATTGTGATAATAGCATTTATGTTGCAGGAAATTCTTTTCTGGTGCAATAAAATTAATTAATCCTTCCTTTACTTCAGAAAGTCTGACAGATTATAAATTTCACTTCTGCTATTTCTTATATGCAACTACATTCACAGACCGTAAGAATAATGTTCTGAATAAAATGGAAATCTGTAATGTAGTCCTAACATAGACAAGCTACAGTATATATTGACCTTCCCCCTCCTCCTCCATCAAGGTTTATAAAACAAGGTAAACATGTACAAAAGGAGTGCCCTGATTGCAGCTCTGAAAATGAATCACAGTGCTAAAAGTCACACCCTAGAAAATACTCTGCAGAGTGATAATGGTACCATTCACTTTTGTGACAACTTATTAAATATCTTTATTTTCACGGTTCATTTTTCATAAAGCAATGTTTATGCACAGTGCCATAACTTCCAAACATGCCAAAGTTTTATGATCTTGCACTACAGCTTTGCATGAGTCGTTCACAACTGAACAAGGGTAAAAGCAGTGATCTCAGCTGGCAGGATAGCAGTCTAGGGATTAACTTTGCTCACTTTCAACTTCTTAAGCCACTGCCTGTTGAGCACGTGCTTGTACATTAGCATTAAGCAATAAACTTCCTTTACAGAAGTTCTCCTTGCTTAGTCCCTTTTCTGTAAGCAGTTAATTACTAATTAAAGCAGAAAACACATCACTTTTTTTTCTTCTTCTTTTTTCTTTTTCCCCCTCCATTCAGGCTATTTGACTGGGTGAAGTTTTGAAATTGCAGCACATAGCAAAGCTTGCAGCCCATTATGCTTGCAAGCTAAATGCTGGATAAAGTTGTTTGAGCATGCAAGTTACAAGCAGCTACTGCTATCTGATTTCTCTGATGCAAGTTGCTTCATTAAGTACCCATTCTCAACAGTGATGCATCATTACTGAATGGCATATCACACGAGCATCTTAGGTAGGAGACTTCTGCCCTGCTTTCCCCACTAGTAAATAATCTTTCCTGTGCTTAATGCAACAGCCCCTTTTAAGACCATCCTAAGGATAGACATAATTAATCAATTAATCCCGTTACCACAGATATTAGAAAACTGATTTTTCAGAAGGTTTCTTCAAGCCAACTACTGCCACCATTTCAGCTGCATTAAATATCTGCTACGAAACAAGAATTAACTGATTCCATTGATCAGCTTTCTACCCCACCTGTCATTCTGCACTGCTTTTGTCTGACTGGAGAGAAGGTGGAGAACAGATATACATTCATAGAATGGCTTGGGTTGGAAGGGACCTCAAGGATCATCAAGTTCTAACATCCCTTCCACAGACAAAGAGGTCAACTGCTAGATCAAGTACTAGATCAGATTGCCCCAGGACCTCATCCAAACTGGCCTTAAACACCTCCAGGGAAGACTATCTACAGCCTGTTCCAGCACCTTACCACTCTCTTGGTTAAAAAAAAAGTTCCTCCTAAAACCTAATGTAAATCTCTCCCTTAGTTCAAAACTGTTCCTACTTGCCCTATCACTATCTACCTGTGTAAAAACTTGATTTCCCTCATGTTTATAAACTAAATCTTGGAAGGCCACAATAACGTCTCAATGAAGTCACTGGTAGATATTTTATATTTCATACCTTTTGTTGAGGCACTGAAGTAACTCAGTTCTTTGTATCTGTAATAGCTTACAGAACAAGAAAGTGAATTCTCCAGGTGCATGACAAGACAGTGAAGCCATATTTCCAAAGGCTTGTGTTGAGCCCTGTAACTCAAATCTTTTGAGCCCCACAGCTCCTTAGTAACTATCTAAAACTACCTACCACTATAACTTATGTAAATCCGCTACTATGCAAGTCTAACTACTACAGGTTTAGTATGTCACCTACTGGCTTGATGCTCTGCAGACTATTTGAACGTGTCACGATTCAGAAGTGTAACAAAACTGCATTTTCACATGAAAATGGGAGGAGGGGAGAAGAATCATTTAATCGTAAACTACATGATTGATGAGCAACTAAAGGATGAATCATAGTTGTCTGGCCTTCTTGTACAGCTAAGTCACCATCCACAGTAGAAGAACATAGAGACACGAATCCATTCACCACAATAAAAGGATCTACCAGCTCAAACAAAAGAATGAAAAATGCATAAGGTCACAGGACTACAAGCCTTCTCTTCAGGCACAAACAGTACCTTTCTGTACAATAGTATAAATGTGAACAAAAGAAAGAACAAGGGGACAAACCATCTTCACTAAATGCTCAGTGTTTGGTTCTTCACAAGTCTTTCTTAAAAACTCAAGCAGTAGACAAATGATTTGACATCATTTTGTGATGCAGGCACACAGTAACACAGACAGCATTACAGTGAGTCAGAGAATATCCTGAAAAAAAGCAAATAAGGCAACATGCCTAAGCTTTTTACATTTTATAAACATAGAAACTTCATTCTCTTGCCAGAGAGATAACAAGCAAAAAGAAGTCTTGAATTTCACCAATATTTGATATTGTGACGAAGTACATGGACAGATTAACAAATGCAACTGCTGTTTTGGATTATTTCCTTTCTTTACTAACCACCATAAAACTTGAAAACCAACAGTTCTTTTGAGAATTACAGGTATCTCAGAGGCAGTAACAAAAATAGTATAGTTTTATTTATTCCTCAGTAAAATTTATAAATTTTTCACTTACGGAAGTATTTCAAGGTCTCTTCTATTTGCTCAGTTGTTAAGTCGATATTTGCATCAGGAGAAATGAGAGGAGTATGAAGCCAGTCGTCGTGGTCATAACCATAGATTGTATCTGCTCTTAGCTTATAATGAGGCAGCTGTTCTTCCAGTAGACTGATGATTTCAACTTCAGGAAGATTGGTACTATTGCACACATCTGACAAAAGAAAGAGAAGACAGCCTGTCAGCCACTTTAAACCAAGTATTATACACTGTATAAGCTAGGAAATATGCCAGTTTGATTTGATATCAAAAAGATTTTTCCTCATGAACAGCTAGATATTATTCAGAAAACAAGACTAGCTCAGATTATCCACAAATTAATGTCTACTAGCACAGAATGGAAGGGTTTGCTATTTGGAATAAAAAAACCCTGCAGCAGGTACTCACATACTGAAGAACATGGTTTAGAGAAGGGGGCAAAATAGAGACCAAGAAAGCAACAAAAAGAGTAGTAAAATGTGGCTATGGAAAAAAAGGATACTGCATTCAGGAATTCACATTTTTAAGTTTTACTTGACAGATTATTTTTAGTTTGCAAGTTCTATATTTCTCCTTTACTTCCTCCTTGTGCAGTTGAGTTTCTCTGAATTTTGCCTTCAACTGCTGGCAGATTTTTCCCAGAAGAAGAAATCCAGGGCTGCAATAGCAAACTGTCACAGTTCACACTGAACACTCACATTAAAGCAGGCTGTAAGAACTTCTTGTGCACCTTTCAACACTGTCTCAACACACATTCTGTGATATCAACCCTCCCCATTCACAAGAAAATCAACTTCACATTCAGTTTTAAAAACGAAAGCTGAGGGCCATCAACAACTGCAAAAATGATGCAACTTACACTGGTAATTTAAATTTAGGAAGAGACAACAATTTTTTAATGTAGAAAACTTCAACATAAAACTTTTTTGCTGTGAGGATGGTAAAACATGGGAAGAAGAGTCCAGAAAAGCTGAGAAATCTCTACCTTTGGAGAGACTGAGAACACACTTGGCCAAGGCCTTGAGTACCTGCTTTAAAAGGATGCATTTGAGTAGAAGGTCCAGAGGTCCCCAATCTAAATTCTCTTTACTTTCATCAAACTGTGCTGCTACCCTTGGACACACATAAGCATTCTCCAAACCTCACTGCAAAAATATATATAGAAAGACTAGCAGAAGTGAATACTCATGTGCAGCACTGCCGTTTTTGTGGAGCTCTGTGCAGAGAGCAAATCAGTCCACACACATCACTTCAAGAGGTCCTGCAGCAACTTACCAGAATAAGAGAGTACCCATTCACACAGAGAAACAAGACCTTATTCCCCTGCACCCACACTAAGTACAAACCTTTCATCTGCCTGGCTGCTTCTGAAATGCTGGTCATGTCCCACTTCAGTGCCTGTAACCATCTAAGTTCACAGAAGCCAGCTGATACTGTAAGAAACATCTGCTGATGTAAACTAAACATTTAAAAGATGCTTTTCTATATAGCCTTACAAATACAAACATAAAGCCTATATGCATATAGTCTTCTGTATCTCTGAGTTACCTAATGCTCTCACTGTCAAGAATGAAAGGTTGTTTTTTCTTGCCTTTTCTTTTTTTCCCTGCTGAAATGTTTCTTCTCCTCTTGTGAAAAGTATGAAGGTCTGCACAACCTTACCAAGGTCCTCTTGAAAACAGGAAAATAAAGATGTTTGAAAAAGAAAGAATGTCAGAATTTCAGCTGCTATTTCAGAAGAAAATGAGCAACCTTACAGTTTCAAGCAAGTAGTTCTGTGCAGAGAAGTAAGCTGGTTTGCTCTGGCATGTAGCAAAATAGGAAAAGCAAAAGAAGTTTTCATTCGAATCTGAGAGAAAAACAGACACACACAAAAGAAATCCAAATAGTTTTACTGTGGAAAAGAAATCCATGTAAACACAGACAGACATACAGTAGGGAATTAAAAATTATTGTGCAATACAAGTGGAGCAAGACACTTTCTCTGTTTTACTACATAATAAATCCCGAGTGTTTCTACACAGTTCAAAGCCTAACAACTGAAAAAGATAGATCTTCAAAGGCAACATATTCTGATGCTATTGTTATTAACTCCTATTGTGATTTTAAAATCCATTTACCAGCAGGAAGTAGGTGCAGGCTCTGATATAATTGCCTATTTAGGAAAAACAGGACACAGCAATTATTGTTGTGTATGACTAAACATTAGTTCACCATTTAAATCGTGGCAGTACACTCGGTGCCAGTCCTGCAGTCTTCATTCTTCTTCCCCTTCTTTTTTGAGATGCTGGCTCTTGATGTCACATGTAGGTACAAAGGCTTCCAGACTGTTTTGTTGTGTTGGTTTTTTTTTAATGGCTCTGATTAATATTGCAAAGATAAACAAGTAAGATAAGCACTCAGAGCACCTGAGACATTATTCAAGCTTTATAATTCTGAAGCTTTTCCTCGTCCTACATGGCAACTTCATTCTGCTGAGTTAAACAGCGTCGTAAGCATAAACCAATTAAACGTTCATTAATATAAATTATTCAAGAAACTACAGTTGAAGTTGCTCTGTTACAGATGTATTTTTTCCTGTAGGCTGAGTGATTTTCAACTTGTCATTTTCTGGACAACCTTGGCTAACAGAAACTTCTATAAGCAAATTACAACCAATCTGAAGAGCTGAATGTTTCTCTTGGGAGTTACAAACTCACGATTCCTCCCAAAGCATGGGTCATTACGGCCTTGGCTTTTGAAAGCAAGGAGTTACGGAGAAAGGTTTGCTAAGGCTCCTGCATACTGCAGAAGGCTACAGTTTATGGTACTCCCTAGGAATAATTATACAAAAACAAAGAAAATCTGTGAATTTGTTAAATCTTTTTTATTTTTGCACATAGTATGCTGCACTGCTTTGCTATCCTCATAGCTGAGACATGGCACATGTAGGAACACCCCATCTCATCTCTTTTTAGTACAAACTTCTCCATGTCCTAGTTGTAAGAAGACAAGGAAGTTGCTCAGTGTGCTTTGTAGTATTTTCTGACATTACTCCTCCCCTTCCTCTGCATATTTTCTAAAACATATTAAACCAATTTCTTTCAGAGGCCTCATTTTTTGCTGAGGTTTTGTTGCTTCAGTTTCCAATCTTCCCATTCAATAAAGAAGACTCAAAGTCAGGCAGAACACTCCAGCTGAGTTAGACTCTGCATTTTTTCTTACTGCTTAACTACCTTAGGTGATTATTAAACATTCTTTCTTAGCATGCTCCATATCTTCTTAGACATTGGCATCTGACTGACCAGGGTATCTCCACTTCTCTGGGCATCCTGGATTGGAGGAACTATGCCAACACCTTGTCACCAGGCAATTGAACCTCAGCTTGAGTTAGCTTTTATTATCTGTCTTCTCCACTACTAATTATAGCTATAAAGACAAAAGTAAGGACAAAGTACATGAGAAAGGTGGTGGAGGGACTGTGGAAATACACTTGGAAAGATCTGAAGATGTCACTCTGAACAACACGGTTCCTTTAAAGCAGCTGATCTGTCACTCTCCATTCCCTACCAGGCTTTTGAGTTTCACTTGTTCACAGTTTTGTCTGAATGGACAATTATGTGTCATACTGCAAAAATAATACGTAGCAGGATTCATTTACAAGGAGTACGTCTTCAATTTTAATATCAATTTCACACAAAAGTACTGATAAACTGAGAAGAAAAATAACAGAAGGGATAAGTAAAACAAACAAACCATACAGGAATAAAAGCACAGAAAACAAGTTCTGTGATTCTCAAAGCCTGGTACTTGCTGGTACTTACTGGCTTTTATTTTTTGTTTTTAGAAACAGTACACTACAGCTAACCCACACACGGAATATAAAGTGCTTAGTTTAGAATCTGCTGAATTCTTGTCCAAACTTTCCTCAGTCTTTATGGTTTAATTGGTTTGTTTTTAAGCAGAGTCCTCTCAGAGTCAAGGTGAAAGGGCTTTCCAGTTCACTAAAGCACCTCTGAGCAGTGGATACTGCCACCTGGTGCAAGAAAGGCCTTATTACCCAGTACCTCCACATAAAAAATAACAGTTCTGCCATTTCTCATGAGAGTTTTCTCTCTCCACACGTATACTACCAGTAGCACTGCAAAACTAACTATGTGCAGTACACACTGGATTACTTTTTGTTTTTTTTTTTCTTCTTAAAAGGCTCTGAGACTACAAGAAAACTACTCAGAAACTGTACAGAAACTGTAGAGAAACCGTAGCATTCCTGGAGCACCATTCTCCTCAGCTCTGGCCCTCACAGAGGTTAACACCATGCAAGCAGCTCAGAGCAGCTCTGCTACCCTGAAATGACTCCTGTGAGAAACAGGGAGCAACTGCTGTGCAGAAGCAGTATGCTGAACAGAACCACACCGAGGTCTGGCCTTGGGGAACTGCTGTGCTGCTTGGCAGCCTTCAAAGCGCAAGTTTTGGTCAGCAGGTCGTGTAATTCACCCACCCCAAACATCTTCCATGAGACTCTACTGCATCCCAATACCTCCCATCTGCTGGTGCTCAGCCCACAGCCAGGAATGGGTACTCCAAATTTCCTCTCCTTATAAAGGAAAAATAATTTTAAAGCAAACAAACAAAAAATAAAAAATCATCATACAAAAATCGGAATAAAGAATACAGTAAACTGCATTCAGGCAAATTCTTGCAGTTCCCGCAAGAGAATGAGTACTTCCTAATTTGTCACAGCCTTTCTGCATGGTGGTGGAAAAATGAAATAGATGAGAAACAGAAAGAAAAAGAGATAAGAGAAACAAGGAAATTCTCTGGAGAAAGCTTGAAGAAGTCACCACTTCCTGCATCTACTCATTCCTCTCCCTGTTCTATGAGTGCGTCCCATTTCCCACCCCCCACACACTGTACTCCTCCTTGACATACAGTTCTCAAACATTTTAAACAGACAAACTTAAAAACTGTATGAAAACAGCTCAACAGTATAACAATTTTTATTTATTTCTTCCTTTAAAAGCACACCATACCTGAAAATGGTTCAACTCCAGTGCCAGCTACCTACTGGTTATGTACAAGGAAGCTTCTCTGCAGAATGGGGCTACTGCATGGAGACTAAAGTCCAGCCACATGGAACACAAGAAATTAAAGTCCATCAACCTGAGGCTATCGCATGCTAAACACTAGTGAATCTCAACCACAAGTTTTGAAATAACATATGCGTGCATGGAACACAAACTCCATTTTGGTTTTCAGTTCTCAGAATCCGAAGATCAGGAAGCACTTGGGAATTTTGTATCCCCGTAAGTAACATGACAAAACTCTGCATTATGTGTTCCCTCAGACAACAGGGCGCTGTTTTCTACTCTTTAAATAGGAAGTGCTCCATTTATGGTTCACAAGGTACTGCCCCTTCCTTTTTGAAAAGGTAAAGTAATGCGCAGCGCCACCATGATCAAACTTGTTTCCAGATATTCCATTCCACCAGCTTGAGAAACTCCTTCAGAGAAGGGTCACCTAAATCAGCTGGACACCAACCAGGAGGCCGTAGCTACATCAGCATTCTCCTTTGTCATCAGAACCAAGCCTAAAGTCCAATCGTATTCCTGGGATAAAAAACAAGAAAAGTGGTCTCTCAATGCAGCAGACACTTCCAGGCTGTGTGAAGCAGCATGGGACCATGGTTTTCAGATGTTTCCTGCTAATTTAGAGCATCGTGGAATGAACTACTCATTGGTACCATGAACAGATCCACACAAATGGAAAGCAAGAGCATAGAGAAACTCGAACCTTGCATTTAGGCTGCTTAATGGTCTGCTAAGGAAAGAAATACAGCCTCCAGTTGTCCATTATTTGAGCTCCCAAGGTCAGCTCAGAGACAGGCATTAAATACTAACTGGGGTCCAAATTACAAGCATGTCTTCGATGTAAATTAACAAATTACTCTGCACGTTGACCTGCTACAGGTCAAAAATCCAAGTCCACCATGTTCCTATTCTTCAGTTCTAGGATGACAAGAATAAGTCTAATTATACTGAAGTCTTAGAAACGCTGCTGCTGAACTCACATACTCTGTTTGTAAAGTGTGTCACTAGCTTCTAAGGCAAAGAAAGCAACTTAAGCATCTTGAAGAGGTAAGCTACGAAAAACTTGGCTGAGCAAAACACAAAGGATAAAGACAGGGAAAGCCAAAGCTAACAAAGATAAAACCTCTGCAAACTGCAGTTTCATTGTGAAGAATATCATTGTTTGTTAGGTTAGAATGTCTCTGCTTGGTTTCACCCAACACACATGTTCCTGCTGAGTATAAAAGAATGAAACAGATCTTGGTGAGGAGAGGCCATTGAACCACTAGGTCCCTTCTACAGCATCTTAATGGAGTCAATTTAAACAAATTTTGCTTCAGTATGGAAATGTTTCTCTCCCTACATATACGCAGCCATATTAGGGCATTTGTTTTTTATGTTTAACAGAAAAGAAAAGGAAATTCTACCACTGCAGCCATTCTTCTAGAGCAAGAACAAAAGCTATTCATGCATCAAACATACGTTGGCAGCACAGTGCTCAGCAGCAGTAAGAACAAACACATTCATTAGCCACCAGGATCTCCTCGCTGCCAAGACAGAGAATGTTCTGAAAGGGCAAAGGAGCCCATTGATAAGTCACTGAGCGCGGAAAACCCTGAAAAGCAATTGTCTGCTTTTGCTTGTTTTTCAGGCCTGCTACAAGATGTGTCAGCCCCTGCACAACAGCTGTCAATAATGCTTTGGAATCACAAAGGAAAAAAAACACGGATTAATTCTTATGTAACTTGCTTTTTACAGAGGTTGACTTTAACAGGAAAAAACTTCAGGATGCGTACATACATGTGTATCCAGGGAGTGCATGGCTTCACTCTGATTGCATGTCAGCGAGACAAAATAGTGGAATAAGAGTATTTTCATATATTTAAATGCACCAATAAACAAAAATAGTTTTTTTAGTCTTCCAGAACTAAAACTATTTACGTGCACCACAAAAGAGAAAAACAAAACCTTCACCAGGCATCTGCCCTCAGGAGTTAATTCTCCAAAGAACAAATGCAGAGCACCAAAGAATACTTACACCTCCTGCTCTCCCCTACCCTGATTAAATTCCAAATGTAAGAACCACAAGTATGCTTCCCAAAGCACAAGAAATACAGGAACTTAGTAAAAAGCACCCCAGATTTCAACAATTCTTGCAGTCACTTTTATGCTGACTCTAGAATTGACAATTTACACTAAAAAACATATACTTCCCTTTTGCTAGTATGATGCAAGCCAGCACAAAGACTGGATAAACAGGAGAAGAAAGTTGCTTGGAAAAAAATATGCATAACACTTGAAAGAAGAAAGCACAAACCTGGGATACAGGTTAGGAGATAGAGTGACAGGAAGGAAGTCAAGAAGAATACTAAGTTCTGGAAAGGAACAAACAACTGGCAAACAACTGATATGAAGCAGAAGTAAAAGAAGCAGGAGAAGCTGTGTGGAGTTCAGAGACCAATTCCCAAACTTATTTCAAGGAAAGACTGAGAGATGGGAGAGGAGAAGGATGGTGAATGAAAGTGACAGAGGTTTTTTGTATCATGAGTGTGGTAAGTGAGGTGAATGAAGAACTGATTACTCAAACCCTACATAACTAGAACAAACAGACAGAAACCAGTTGGAGACTGAGTATCACTGTACACAGCCTGTAAAATCCACACACTCACATGGTAATACAGTCAGCAGATTCAAAAGGGACTTAGAATAACACAGCTGGAGTCCAAAGTTAGTGGACACAAAGAGAAGTAGGCAGGGCTGTACCCTGCAGACCTCTTAACAACAGTTCTGTTCCCCAACAGTGATGGGGATACATGTGCTGAGAACAGATGACTGAGAGCAGCTGCACTTGGGCTCTCTATACCAACAACTGCAATTGCTGCTGGAGGAGACAGGCACAACTTTGTCACAAAGGTAGGAGAAGCAGCAAAGAAATCCTTCAGGCTCTGGAGATGCCCTTTAGAATGAAATAACTACAGAAGAAAAATGGTCAAAATTATACAACTTACCAAAGGACATGTGACCACGTCATTACCACGAAGAGTTTTTCAACATTTGATGGAATATTTGTTTCACAGAAGACCATAATTAAAGCCTTACTAAGGAAAACTGATGAAAATCCAGGGAAAATCTTTTCTGGCAGGAGCAAGAGAAAGATGGTTTCTCTGGAGGCTGAGTGCCCACCATTGGAGTAAGGAGGAACTTACTGTTATTTGACCTTCCAAGTCATGTAACTTTTCTCAGAGAGATCTCTCAGATGAGAGAAATAGAGATCATGTGGTTTGATCTATCTGGTGATGTTTGGGTTTTTTTGTTCAGTAAGAATACAGCTTACTGAGAAGCACTGAACATAAAACACAGAAGTGGTTTATCACCATAAATCATTTTCCAAGAACTCTCAGGGAATTGCCCAGTATTTGAAAGCCAGAGAATACACTCCCACATACGTTCAGAAAGAGTAATTTGTATAATGAACAAATGAATTTTGCAAACTAATGAGGGAGCTAGGCAATTTAAATCATAGTCCATTCATTCTCTTCCTTTTCAGAGAAGGATGAAGAAAACCTGAGTAGCATATTAAACAGCTAGTTCTTGAATTACAAAGTACACCATGCCAAAACCACTGCAAATAGTCTTCAGATACAAGAAAGCATACAAAGTTAACTTAGTGAAGATAGTTTATGATCCTGTGTGAGATATGAAGAGAAACAAATAAAAATTTAATAGCCAGAAATGCATTGTGATGGATGCCAAGATGCCAGAAGAGTAACTCTATGCTCCAACAATATTTCAGATTTCCATCTGCACTGTACTCTCCACTTCCAGAAGGACAGCACTCGTCTGACAGCAGATGATGGGCATGGAAAAGGCAATCTGATTAAAAGGCTTTTGTAATAATTGGATTATTTAGCAACTGACACAGTGATACTCTGCTTTATCTTATCAAGACTGCAGCCCTTCTCTCTTTACAAAAAGAGGAGGTGAGAGGTGCTGGAGGGGAAAGTCCCACCCCCGAGGTATTGTTACTGTCAGAATCTATTTGACTGGAGGCCTCCAGGCCTGCACTGCAGCTACAGGGAAATGCGTTTTTGGAAACACATACGTTCCTTTTCTGTGAAAAAGAACGCTAGATGGTGCTATATTCGTGTTTGCATCTTTGTGTTCTGGAATGGCAGCAGCAAGAAAAAGAGAAGTTTGAAGGAAAAATCCAACTGGGACAAGATAGGTGCTTTACACATGTAGGAGCAGAGTGATGTTTCCATGTTATACAGTGCTGCCCCACTGTCCATCAGCCTCAGAACCTGAAACTTCTCATTCAAACTGTGGTAACAAAAAAAAGGAACAACAATTCCAAATTATTTATTATATGTAGCAGATACTTAATCCATTTACAGGTTTAATAATATTACTGTTTAGAAAGTGGCCCACCAGTTTTGTTTGGTTTCGTTTCTATTTTTGTGGGGTTTTTTGTGTTTTTTTTGTTTTTTGTTTTTTGGTTTTTTTATATAATGGCTGTTAAAACATTCAAAACCAATTATTTTTAAGGAATCAAGTGTCTTATTTCTTTTGCCCCTCTGCTCAAACTAGCACACCTTCAGACTGTACAAATGTGCAGGTGTAACACTTCAGTTACAGTAACTACAAGCTTTGGATTGCTTTACCACCAACAAATTTGGTGTGGAAGAAATCTTCAAGGTTGCTGCCTCCGACCAGTGTTGACATTAACTTATGCAAACCTTTCCTCTGCTTTTTTGTTTTGTTTTGTTTTTCAGTCCCACCAGCCTGCCCTCATTCAGCTCACTGCCTTGGCTATGCCAGCACAGCTGCTTCTAGGCCACGGGATGAAGCAGCTCAGTGATGTGACCCAGCTAAAAGCAACACCCACATCACCCCTTCTGCCCAAGTGAGAAGCAGATTCTATCTGGAGCAGCTGTCTAAAATACCTCAAAAATCTCAGTGCCACAAAAATCTGCACACACGTGTTGCTGGGACAGGCTGGGGACAGGAAATGTTTAAGCCAGATTTGTATCCAAGATAGCATGCTCAGTACAATCAGAATGCACAGTGCACCTTCAGCTGTAACTGAATCTTCCCCTAGGTTCCACACAGCAAGGACTGAACTGCTGACAGAGCACTGGAGTGCCCACCTGCTGCCAGCAAAAAGAACAGATCCAAAGAAAGCTACAATAATTTAAAATTCTTCATGCACCCATGGCCTCCTTGAACATTAAAAAGCATACCACCTCATAGGTTTAGGATACATCGGGGCCAACTCCAATTTCACTGCCATTTGCTGGTTACATTTGAGAAAGTACCACCACAGAGCACTGCCACTCATTTCCCCAGGATTTGCTTGCTGTGTACAAGCCTTTATGTACAACAACTTTTGCAGAAAACCTTTACAGTAAAATCCAACTGTTAACCATCGACTGAAAGAAAACAGATCACCACCACTGTTGTACTTGAAACTGTCTGCTCCTGGCTAAGCAAAGGCTCAGCAGTAGGGAAAAAAATACAGCATATGCAGACTTGGTATGAACAATTGTTTTCCCCTGGAGATCTTAAAACGTAAGTGGTGCTGACCTGCCAGACCTACACAAAGAGTTCACATTAAAGGCTCTGACAATTCTTCCTCTCCTTGTGTCAGATGTATACAAGATGTATGTACTGCTGACCAAAAAGAGATTTTGCAGAGCAAGTACAAGAGCAATTTCCAACTCCCAGTCTTTGCCCTTTGACCCCTTTACAAAGCACAACAGAGTTGAAACTAACACAAAACAAAACAACAACAACAAAAACACAACAAACTGTTTCTACTGTAAATTTTACTGTCTGGCCTCCAAGTCAATAAGTGGTACCAGTTTACTGCTGCAGAACAGGCAACCAATATAAAAACATTACAGGATCAATCAGCAAACCACATTTGGCTGATAAGTGAGAAAGATGAGATTCAGAAAGTACATCATGCTTGAAACAGCATGAGATAAGATGACATGCCCTGACCTCAATTTAACAAAAACTACTTTAAAGAAAAGTTAGGAAAAGGTAAAACAGAGTTGGAGGGTCAGGACACGACCAACAGAACTTGCAATAAAGATAATTCTACAAGGAGCCTGGAAAACATAGCATAGAGGAATAACCAGGGTTGAGGAGCTATCTTTTGTTACCAAAAACTTAATTTTATATACAAGCACATCTGACTGAAAGGGATGTGCTGCATGTGTGCTGCAAAAAGAACTGTAATGGTGTTGTAAAGAGAACCAAGTAAAGGTTATAATGGCAGGGATGAGCAACTCCAGAGCGCAGGCTAGCTGCAAAAAGCAACCTTCCCTAAGAGTGAATCAGAAGGTTTCTCAAACATAAGCAGCTATTCTAACCACATCATTAATATGTCACCTTAAATTCTGGACTAGTCATCACAAATTTCATCTGCAACACCTTAACAGGCACTGCAAGCCCCCTTTTAGTGTTCACAGAAGTGCTGCACTGTTCTGTTGACAGTTGTCCTTAAAGCCATCAATCCAAAGCAGTAAGTGTCATCTTCTCACACTTTCCCCTCTGCATGGCATGGGTATGTATGCATTACTACTCCAGCATCCTGGAATGTAAAGAATAGGGGTATTCAGAGCATCACTCCCCTCCTAACTTTCTTTTTCTGAGAATATCAACAACTACACAGCACATAGGCTGAGTAAGGTTAAGGTATACTACAGAAATACCTGCCAACAGACTTCATTAACCAGCTCTCTGACCTCAGAAGATTCAGAAGGTGGAAGTTACCTGGGATACAGCTATCCAGCAGCCAATTAGAAGGTCCCTGGTCTTATTTTTTGTTTATTTCAGTGCTCACATTTCTTCTTTTTGAAAACTCAGCTGACTTCCCAAACAATCCCAGAAGACCCTGGAACTGACAAGGTCAGTTGAAGCTAACAGAGTTCAGCTCAGCTAAAACCCATGCATTTGGAATGGAAACTACCTGTCATTTATTTCATGGCCATATCCATGACTAAACTGAGCTACAGTGATTATTCAACCACAAAGGAATTGGGTCAATTGACCACAGAACTAAGAAGCTAACTCTGCTTAAAATGTCATATTTAAATACACATTCCACTTATTTGTATTAACTGTACGATAAAAAGGCATTTAATCTTTCATACAACATGCAAAAGAAGCTCCTCCTTATGCATAAACTTTTAGAGTTTCAGGACTAACATGACAAAAAACAGAATGGTTGTGAAAAGTGAAAAGATATACAGTCAAAACACTGGATGCTTCATATTGTCTCTCCCGTTCCCTTCTGCCACAAATAAATTCTTATGTCACAAACATAAAAATCTCAGTTATGCTGAACATAACATCAAGCTGCAGTACTCTTTTCCTCTCATTCCTGACTGTTGTCTTGCCTTCCAAACATGCTCCAAATGGTTCAACTTCCCAAGCATGCAAGTATAATATCCTGGTTTCACAGCTATCATCAGTTGAGCCCATCTGTGAAACCCCTAAGCCTTATAAAGAGTTGACATTGAAAATTCAGGTACCAGTGAAACCCCCTACTAAATAAGTAAAAACATGCAAAACAGCAGCACCAACACCATCCACGGACCAGATACAAGCTTAAGAATGGAAGCTTAACTACACATCTCCACAGCCTTCTCGAGATAAAATCTATGACTGCTTACCAGTAATGGTGCAGGCATCTCTGTACTCTCTGCAGTCTGGCACATCATCTTCCACTGCTTCGCTTACATACTGCTCTTCATGAATGCCTGTGTCACAGGCTTGGACTGCATGGTTCAACAGCTCCGAGGGAGGCACAGTGGCGGCCAAAGTGCAGTCGTGCAAATCTGTGGCGTCCAGCTTGGCAGGTTTCAGAGGGTTGTACAAACTGCCATCAGGGGGACCAGCACTGGAGACTGGGTCTGGCTGGCAGAAATAGAACTCCTTCTCTTTGCTGGAGTCGGCTTCACAAAGTCTGCAAAACAAAAGGAACAAGTGCTTAATTCAAGCCATTCCAAACAGCATAAATCAGAAGAATTTTCTTCTCCTTAAGCGCTAATTTAACCTGACTAATTCAGCAAATATTGAAAGCCAAATACAGTATATAGAGCAGCTATTTGTGCACCTTGCAGGGTTGCACAGTGTAGAAAATTGCTATTCCTTGTACAGTGTTATTTCCCAACAGCTAATTTTGCCTAACCCAACTTGGCGTAAGCTTGGTGCAGCCACCTTGGCTCACCACCTGCCTCTCTCTCTCACTCAAGAAAAGAGAACCCTGTGAACTAGGTCAGCCTCCTGCATGAGCCACCTCACGCAGCAGACAGGCTGCACATCACCCTGCTGCACATCACCGTGCATCTACTGATATTTCAGGAACATCAGCATTCAAAACTGCTTGTTACCAAACAATACAGAAAGGATTAGGATCTTACACTAATCGTCCCCCTCAGCTTATTCTCTCCACTGATCTACCCTGCACAGCCTGGAGCTGCCTGCTCTGTCCCTATCTCTGCTCTTCCTTTACACAAACAGAAGTAAAGGTGCATTACAGCAGTGTCTGTTCATCACTGCCCCTCAGTGCTTCCACCTCCAACAGGGCACAAAGTCCATCAAAAAGGAATATCAATGCACCCAGTGAGATCAAATTAGACAGAGAAAAAAAGAGGAGCAACTCTTTGCTAAAACCTCAGCTTAATTGGTGTCTTAGGAACAGGCCATGGAAGAACACTCAGACTACAGTGGAAAAGCAGATACCAAGTCAGCAAGATCACAGCAGTGCTTTGGTCTGCAAGCAAAAGGTATGAATGCAATTCAATATGGATGTGCAGCAACATAATATGTTCTGTTTGGTGCTTCACTGAGATACAGGAAGAAAATAGTTGCCTGGGGTATTATATAAAATCCCTTTCATCTCTAACAGTAAAATAACATTATCTGGATGCATTTCTGAAGTTATGCTGAGGAGTTTGGCATCTTTTTCTTCTGGCATTCCCAGTAAATAATGTTATTGCTTCACCAAAGCATCTATGACTATTTCTAGAAACTCTGCAAGACTGAAGCATCTCCCTCTAATCAGCCACGACACAGATTGTGCATTCCAGACCTGGGGGAAAGTTTCAAGGAAATCATGCACTAAATTATAGCAGTTTTCACACTCCCTTTTCTCAACCTGTTTTTTCCTCCCTTTCACTGCAGGCATAGGAACAACAAAGCAAAATTCTCCTCTCAGAGAGTCTCAGCGACGACTCATTTGCACTGAAATCTGAATGCAACTGGAAAACTGAAAGGTAGTATTAACTGTAGGGAAAAAAAAAAAAGAAACCTCATGCACAAAATGACATCCTGTAAGATCTTCCTCAGTGACATGTATTTGTATTTCTGCATGGCACTGGATAACCTGGAAATAATTCTCATACTCAGAGAACCTGGATTTTCTAACAATCATAATAACTACAGGAAGAAGTGAAATCCAATGATAGATTTACGATCCATACTCATACAAACGGTGCTGCTCTACCTCGGCTGCTGTGGGAAGGAAAACTTTGTTCAAGTGTTCTAACAGAAAATCTTACAGTTCCCCTGCAGAGCATCCATTACCCGTGCACCACCCAAGCACACGCTGCGAAGGACAACGGGGTCACTTCGTGCTGATTACTGCTAAATGGCCCCCATTCAATGGCTCTGTAGGAGCCGGAGGAGAGATGACTGATTTTAGAAATCCGCTGTTTAAATTCAGTTGGAATTGAAATGCAAAGCTTCATTTTCTCTGCACTGATGATCGAAACACTTTAAGCTATAAACAAGAAAACACACTGGAAACGCAAGGACTGAATAACTAAATGAGCTCCATTTTGTCATAGTTGCTACCGCATGGCTGCGATTCGCATTTGTTTGGGGAAATTGTTAAGTCTGACATGAACAAGGACATGGCTGGGAGGTGGCAACAAAAGGTCAACAGGAGCACTCATGCTCTTCTTGCCATGTTTTCCCCTCCTCCACATGCCTTGCTTTGGCAGCCCCTGAGAGCAAGCACCATAAAAATACCACCAAATGAAACAACGCTGATAAATGGAGGTGCAAGCTGTGTGTAGAAGTCTACAAGAGCTCAGATTCTCAAAACTCACTTGAAACTTTTCTGGACACAGTGGCATTCCAAGCCTGACATACCTGATCGTCCCTGCAGATTCACGATGTTACATCCCATACAATCCTGACTAAAACAACCTTCACCCCAACGTAACGCTGCAAATTGCATTAGAAGTTTGCAGCGAATGAGTTTTGTCTCCTTCCTTCACTCAAGTTAACATCCACATCAGGGAAATGCCATGGCACTCAGCTTCTTCCTCCTTCATTGTAGGCTATACCCCAACGGCTCAGCTTCTGCCTTTTATAACTGCACTGTTATGAGCAAATAAACAGTGACATTCAGAAACAGCCATCCAGGCTCTTCCTTCACACAAGCTGTTTCACTGTTGGTACTTATGGAAGCTATAAACAAACTGAGCTTCAAATACAAAGACACAATAAAACTTACATCCCTCCTTACCCACCCCAACCCCCCCCAAAAAAATCCATTTGCCCTGTCTGCTGCAGAAACCCATGTAAAATCAATGTGAGATTCCAGATTAAGGCAGAGAATTTGCCTTGATGTTAGCAACTCGTATCACAAAGGGAACAAAGCAGGAATAAATGCATATGCCTGCTCCCCCTCAGACCTCATGGAATATTCTCCTTCCACACACAGTGGGAAAAATGCTGTTTGGGCTCTTTATCTATGAAGCCATAGAGGCACTGCTTGCACACCTTCCCCAGCAGGGCAGATCTTAGCTACTGGATGAAGGGCACACTGTCCACCAAACCTTTAAACTTTCATCTAAATTCTCCTATTGCAGAATAGAAAAAACAAGTTACAGCTGAGCAGTATTCACCATACTCCCAAGGCAGCCATAAAGGGAGACAGACACTACTATTCCCATGAAATATGAAAAACTAACATTCTTGTTAATCAGTCCCAACAGCATATACAGTAACTGGAAGACCATAAAAATGTCATTGCAGTGCTTCCTATTTTCTCCTTCTGGCAGCCAAACAAGTACACGATTTAAAAGCCAAAATATAACTTTTCTTGATGAAAAATCCATGCATTTAATTCCTTCTACTATGTATGTGAACAGCAGCAGCATAGGACGTGTCTGCATACAGGATTTAAATTTAACTCTTCTATTCTACCTAGTGTGATTTAAGTCAGTGGCTGTATTGCACCATTTCCACCAGTCTAAACAAGATGACAGTTTGGGGTTAATAAACAGACCCGGGTCTCAAAAAACACTTAAATTTGGGTTAGGTTAACTTATTTCTTCATTGTAATCTTGTTCACAGAATGACTGCAGTTCTCCAAAGTTTACCATTTAAATGTTTTTAACCATGTCATCTTACTGTGCAAAATGATTTGAAAGAGAAAGTTACGATAGTAGTTAACACAGATTTACGAAGGGGAAATCACATCTGACCAATCTGGTAGCCTCCTATGATGCCATGATTAGCTGCTTAGATGAGGAGAGAGCAGGGAGTGTAGTCCATCTTGACTTCAGAGAAGTTTTTCACACTGTCTCCCATACATTGTTGTAGGTAAGCTTCAGAAATGTGGGGTAAATGAGTGGGCAGTGAGACGGTTTGGGAAGTGGCTGATGGTAAAGCTCAAAGGGTTGTAATCTGCAGCACAGAGTCTAATTGGAAGCCCATAACTAGCGGTGATGCAATGGTACTGGGTGCAGTCTTGTTAAACATCATCAATGACCTGGAGGAAGGCAGAGTCCACCCTCTACAAGTTTGCTGGTGATATGAAGCAAAGAGGAGTGGCTGACACAGCAGAAGGCTGTGCTGCCTTTCAGTGAGACCTGGACAGGCTGGAGAGGTAGGCAGAGCAGAACTATGTGAGGTTCAGCAAGAGCAAGCTCCTGCCCTGCGCATGAGGAGGCATAACCACATGCATCAGTGCAGGTTAGGGGCTGACCTGGTGGAAAGGAGCTCTGCAGAGAAGGACCTGGGTGTCCTGGAAAAGAACCGGTTGGCCATGCGTCAGCAGTGTGCCCTTGAGACCAAGAAGGCCAAAGGTAGCCCAGGATGCATTAAAAAGTGCATGGCTAACAGGTCGAGTGAAGCAATCCTCGTTCTCTACTCTGTCCTGGTGAGTCTGCACCTGGAATGCTTTGTTCATTTCTGGGCTCCTCAGTTCAAGAAAGACAGGGAACTTCTAGAGATAGTCCAGCAGAGGACACAAAGATGACAAGGGGCCTAGAGCTTCCCTCTTATGAGGAAAGGCTGAGAGACCTGGGGCTGTTCAGTCAGCGGGAGAGAAGGTTGAGAGAGGATCTTACCAACTTAAAAATATCTACAGGACAAGCATCAAGATAAGGAGGCCAGGCTCTTTTCAGTGGTGCACAATGACAGAACAAGGGGGTGATGGGCACACACCACAGGAACATGGGAAATTCCGTCTGAGCATGAGGAAAAACTTCATTTGTGTGAGGGTGACCGAGCACTGAAACAAGTTGTCCAAGGAGGCTGTGGAAACTCCTTCTCTGGAGATATTCAGAACCCACATGGATGCTTTCCTGTGTAATCTACTGTAGGGGGTCTGCTGTAGTAGGGGATTGGGACTGGTTCACATCCATTGGTCCCTTCCAGCTCCTATGATTCTGTGGCTCTGTAAAACCTGCACTTCAGAAGAACAGTAATACAAGCATGAAGATTTGCTCCTGTACACCTCCTCTGCACCACATACAGATTTTGGCTTAATCCAATAAATGCTTAAAATCCAAAGTTCACAAGACTAGCTCCACAAAATCCTTGAATTCTACATACACCAAATACTACTGTCATCTAATACTAAGTCCATCTATGTAATAGTTTGGATGACGACTGCAGGGCAATGAAGACTTAACCAAAAAGTGAACTGTAGTGTACTTGTGGTAGCTCTGACTGCAAAAGAAAAGAAAACATCCAGATTGACTAGCCAGCACTGCACTCTGTATTGAAGAAGTTAGTCAGCTCTAATTACTAAGGCAAAACAGTTCAAAGCTGAGACACAATTGCATCAGAGAATAGCCAAAATTTGGTAGCTCTGTGTAAAGAAAAAAACAATTCTCCTTGTCAGTTAGCAGTTTCTAGGTTCCAGCTAGAAAAAAAAATCTGTTCATTTGCAAAGTGTTTTAGGGGAAGAAGGCTGAGCCTTATGCAGCATGTATTTAAAGTAAACATAAACGAAGCATATCAGGTGAGTGTGGAACAGCAAGTGGCATCAAGTTTTCCTGCAGCCAGGATTAAACACATCCTAGCTTCGAAGCTAGTGACACAAATGAGTTAATGTCGTTCTTCCCCCAAGAGCCACAAAAGAGATTGAATTATTCTCTGCTGTGATTATCTAGAGACAGCAAGGCCAGCCATGCAGAATTTGTATCATCAGTCTCATTACCACCTTGGATTGCAATGACAGCAATTGACTGTAGTCACAAAACAGGAACACCTACCACAAGCATGCTGTCCAAAAGCCACAGACTGCCTCTGTGCTGATTATTAAACTTGATCAAACAACTGGAAATTCAGATAAATACTTTCTTCAAAAAGGAGAGAAGCATCTTTCTCGTGTTTCTGCCAGAATCTCCCCACTTCTCCCACGTCATCCTTTTGCTCTGCATACCCTCACACTTTATCTGTTAGAGCAAGAGCACAGTTCTGAAGCAAAACCTTTTACTGTTGAGCTAGGTGGTTTCTCAGAACTTCAGTTCACATGAACTCAATTCATGTGAGGAACTGAGGAAGAGAACCTGAAAACTCTGCCACAGGGCATGCTTCAGATGCAACCTCCTACCAAACAGGAACAGGACAAGGCTACAAATAACTATACGGGCTACATCATTGCGAGGCCATCTGAGCACATACCTACAATACTGTCCTCCAGAAAGCTTCAGGTTGCACAGATAGCAGGGGCATTCAGCGCAGGCTGCCAAACTAAATCTAATCTAAAATAATCCCCTCAAATCTATAATAAAGATTTGAGAAGTTGCAGCACCAACAACTTCTATCTACTCACCCATCCTTGCTGAGGGGTGTTAATTTAGACAGAGCCTCTGGGTACCACAGAATCAAGGAAGTTTCACACTCAGCACCCACAGGATCAGAGCTCTGTAGCTCCAGGCTAAGTCTGATGCTTATATACTTCAGAGGGTTTCAGGAGGTGCAGACTTCTCTCTTTCATGTACTTGCAAGAGTCCCACCAGAAAGGTTTTCTCCTGTTTTGTACATCGTTTTGTAAATTCAATAAACAAATTATTTTACTAAGTCTGCTAAGTTTTACTAAGTTCTTAAAGAAGAACCCTCAAGCTTCTTATTTACATGAAAAACTTTTTTCTGATGCAAAATACTCCATCCAGACACTGGAGTGAATCAAAGCCAGTTTTGATGTCTTTCCAATCGTGAAATAGATTAACATGCTCACATCCCCCTGTAATTCAGAATGAAGTCCTTGGTCCGGGCTTCAAAAATAATGGCTGTGTTGACCAAAGCAACTTAACAAAATTCAAGCAATCTGCTGGCAAAATACGAATTAGTAAATAAATGAGCACCTACAGAAGTTTTTGCTGTTTTGTTTTTTGAATGTGTGCAGTATTTCCTTTTTTATTTCCTCCCTAAATGTGTGGGTGGGCTCAAATGCCTACACCCATCTAAACACGTTTTTTCAGACCATAAAAACTCAACTATTTGCAATAGAACTGACTTTAAGATGTAGACTCACTTTTAGTTAAAGACTGAATTTGATCCCAAATAATTTGTTGATAACAAATTGATTTAGTCTTGTGCTTTATATATTATAACCTAATATAATAAGAAGGGTTTTATTTTCCACTTAGAAGCTAGGTTTTAAATATGTATGTAGAATGCTGACTGCTCAGACATAGAGAGACACAGTCAAAGTGTCACTTGTAAGTGATAGAAAGAGACAAGCAGTTTATTTACCATCCAGCAACTTACACAACAACCGCCTTGGAAAACTTTAGACTATACCATTATCCAAAGTGTCAAAGCCACTTGAGAACCTTTCAATGAAAAATCTCTTAAAAGTTTCACTGGAGATAACAATGGTTCCCTTCCCCCCCCCCCCCCCCCATAGGGTTTTTGTGTCAGGCTTTGACCCACGCAAAGCTATCTGCTGCTCCAACACCACGCAGTCCTTGGTGAAGCCATCTGGTTATTCCCTAACTATCCCCTCTATTCCACGTGCATTAGCACAGCTTGCAGAAGGCCCTGCTCCAAGATCTTTACCAGCACTGAGGTAGCAGTGCAAACAGGTCAGCTGTTCTCTGGGTCACCCTTTCTATCATTCTTAGAAGTGGGTGCGATGTTGTCTTTCTTCCAGTCGCTAGGGACTTCACCTGCCAACCATGGCTATTCATATGAAGCCACTAAAGAACTTTACGCTGAAGTCTTGAAGGCATCTAGAGTTTTGTGTGTTGTTTTTTTTTTTTAAATACAAGTCTCAAGCAAGGATCAAGCATATGAAGGCATTAAAAAAAAAAAAAGATCAATATCTGGTTAACAATCATATGGCAATGTCATTTAGAATAAAAAAATAAGTAAGCATTGAAGCAAAAGCCAGAATATCAACAATAACCAAAAAGATGTCTCAGTGAAAACAAACACGTAAAGCGTAAGACCTTAATCTCTATCTCTTCAAAGCTGCTTCTGTGACCTTGTTTGGCCTTGTCTGACTAATAAATCACCGAGACTGAGTCATGTTTTCTCAAAAAGTAATACAAGCTAAAACACTGCAAATAAAAAGCTAGAAAAAGGGGAAAAAAAATAACTGAAAACCCCCACTGTTCTCCACAAACCAAGGTTTCTCACCACCAGGACTTGGCCTTCAGAATGAACCTATCAGCCCGTTTCCCTCAGGGCAAGGGATGTGGAAGTGCTGGGTAGGACAAACTCTGCTGTGACCTTGGCAGCTGAGAGCACACACTCGTGTGCTCAGCCTCTTCATGCATGCTGCCCCCTCTAAAGTTCCTCGAGGCAAATGCTGCAGGGCTCTATAAATAGTTTTTCCTTGTCTAATTCTCATGTTACATCAGGAGCTTTGTCCGGCTACCTCTCTTTTTATCTAATGTAGGCCACCAAACTTGCCCTCTCCTCTTCCCCCTCCTGATCAGTGAGCAAATAAACTGAAAACAGTTCAAAAAAACCAAAAGCACAGAAGACAGTACACCTCCTTTCTTGCAATGCATCGTGCTGCTGGCTGGGAGGCCTCAGCCAGACATGCTGCCTAGCTGGCTTGTAGTGAGGAGGATCTGTCAGGTTTTAATACAGAGCTTGGAGGTACAGCGCTGCAAGCCATAAACACCATGGATGCATGATTTTTTTTCACACTCCTGGATACGCAGTGTGCTCACTGAGGTACAACAAGGCAAGATGGGCATGGCTCAAGGGACACAGTCCAATGCTTGGTGAAGGAAAGAACCTAACGACTTCCAAAACAAAAAAATCCACTACCACCACCATCCACAGAAACACTGAATCATTTGGGATTAGGCTGCTGCCATATTTAGCACGCATGAACTCCTGTCTCATAGTCAACCAATACTCAACCTACACTGCATGAATGTCAGCTTCAGTGCATTAACATACATTCTGCCTAACAGCACACTGGGAGCAGTACTACTTAAAAAATACAGATATCAAAGACCTGTCAAACAGCTCATGTATGATGGAAACTATTAGACCAGCAGCAAACCAGGTCTTCAAAAAATACAGATAGGAATAGTGTCAGCAGAAGCCCCAAAAGCACTGTTAACAAACCACAGCAGTGTAACATTTCCCAGTTCTCTGCTCCTCCACAGACGTCAAAGATCACAGAAGTATTTGCTACTCCTCTTCCATCAGCTGGGAGAAGGCACGGGAGAGAGGGGCAGGCTGACCACAACTTGTCCAAAATACAGCAGAAGAGCAAAACACTGCCTGGGCCCATTTCCTCCCCACAGGAAAGAGAAGCAAGAGCACTTGACCACAAAAGTCACAAATACATTAAATATGCACCAACTAGCTAAGAGTAAGGGGAAAAGCAAAGCAAACACAAACTAGCAACCCTACTGAGCAACACCTGGGCCTGGGACAGTGAGCAGCACGTAGAGATATTCACATCAAAATACATTACCATTCCAAGGCAAAACCCTTCTTCTTCAGGATGCGAGAGCACAAATGAAAACAGTGAAAAACAGCTGAAAGAGCTGACTAGAACAGTGGTTCCCCCAGCCAGATCCTATTTAAACAAAGATACCACAAACCCAACTGCCAACAGCTTTAGTCAAAGGCACAGTTTTAGTCGAGTAATTCTACACAATGAACAGACTGACTCAAACCAGATATTTATTGTGATTTAAAACCAGAGGGGGTGGATTTTAATCTGGTTTTGCATTACTATCATTCTTCTCCTGTTACAGGAGGATTTTATTTTACTTCTTCTAATTTTCCCACTTTCCACAGTGATTTAAGAGTCTATGTAGTGTTGATGTAACTAAAAGTAAAAAAACAACAACAAAAAAGGTACTGTTTTACAAGACTGGAGAAGGGTAATTATTTCAAATTGATTGCTGTCTTTCAGAGAACATTTACATAAAATGCAATATTTTATCTATGACCAAGACTGCTGCTTTTCTTCACTACTTCTTGCTGCACAGAGACAATGAGAGTGAAGCGTCTTGATCCACAAAAGAAAAAAATCCTCCAATCTGTATTCGGTAAGAATATCCCATTCTTCCAGAAAGTGAGCACCAGAAGTTTCTTACTGCCAGCAGCCATTTTGGCAGTGCCAATCCAGAGGCTTACCACTAAGGCAGGCCATACCACCAACTCCTGCTCTGCACAGGACACTAAGAAGATCAGCTGAACTTCAAAGGCCCGCACTCACAGGCAGCAAGGCTCTCCCTGCGCTCCAGCAATTGGCACTATGCACTGAAAACCTCCTTCACTCTTTGAGGTTTCCCTATAACCCTGAACATGCAAATGGTTGTTGGGAAGCTATTCCACAGCTTCCTAACTGGCTGTTAAAGTGCCTCATATTCATCCCCTTTTGCTGTTTTTTTCTCACACAGTTAGGTATGGGAGCAGTGTTCTCAACCACACAGGATACCGTGTTTTAGAGGGTGTGTGTGAACCGAACCCAGCTCCAGCAGCAGCTCTGTAATTACAGCCCATGTCCAAAGCTGTGGGCTGGGAAGAAATGCAGATTGATGCCCTCGTGAAGGAGCACAGAGCCACACTTCTAACTCTTGTGGACACGCAGGCCTTAAAAGCCTCTTTAGGTACAAGTGCTGAGGAGAGACACAACAAGACCACAAATAACCTAAGCAACCAGCATTCCTTGGCCTCCTACCCAAGCTCTGGTCGCGTGGACTTCCCGGCACTGGGACACGAGCTGCTGACTAACCAGGGTGCATCTCAGCACAGCCATCTCTGTGAGACTGCCTTCCTTCAGCCTCCACACAAGTCAGCAGAAGGGAGAAACCCCACAGCTGTTCTCAAAACATCACTTAGCGCAATTGCTCTCCCAAGTCATTTTCCCCACTTACAAAGCTTGTGCTCAAGCATCAAAAATGAAATAGGAAAAATGAAGCAGGCAAGTAACAGATGGTTGTTTTAAGGTTGCTCTGTATACCCAGTGTATTACCATATACATGGATCTGTATTCCTGGGAACCCAGAATTGTTTATCTTAACAACAGGCTGTGGAATTTTAGGAAACTGGGCCAATGCATCTGTGGCTTAGTGCCATTAAAGTCAAAGTTACACTAGCAAAGATCAGAACAGTGTTTTAAGAAAATTCCAGGGGCATTTAATGCACATAGCAATAGCAACAATGCAATATAGCTTTTATGGATGTCTCCTTAGGGAGGGAACTACAGAAGAGCACAAGCTAAGAGGTAAAAATGCAAGTTAAATGTTGTAAGTTTTGCTTTACTTCAAGAATAAATCATCTTTCCGAATTATGTAATGTCGTTGAAATCCAGCACTGTGGCTTTCCCAAAGGATTGCAAAAATAAGAATCTAAAGTCACTAACTAGAGAAGGATCACATGTTTTCCAAAAGTCTGGAAATTGATTTCGGAAAGTAAGTGCAATAGGGCACTTGAGAGGTTTTGTTTTTTGTTTTTGAAGACATCCTTGGCTACATTCCTATATGCACATACATATTCTCCAGAATACACCAGGGGTAGTTCTGGACATGGGATTTCCCTTACTCACTAGTCACAGTACAGGCAGTAGGCAAGCACTGAGCCCAACTGCCTCCCACTACCTCCAAGGCAAACCTCTGCTGATGGAGAAAGGATTGAACTGCTGTAGGAGGACAGACAAGCAGACTGCTCACCAATCAGTCAACCCAGTTTCTCACTTATCAGCATGCCTCGTGACTTATTCATATCTTAGCACCCAGTCAGAATGCATTCTGAGTATACCAATAGCCTCAGGCAAGCAACCAAGCCAGTTCTTAGCCAGGAGAAGTTCTTTGATGGACATGTTATTCCTGTGCTCAGCATCTTCTGCTGTACTTTACAGCTCCACTGGGAGACTGAAATTTCTCTGAAAACCCACTTTTCAGTACAGCAGCAGAAACAATCTTTGCATGGTGATAGAAAGGAACAGGACAAATTCAGTAAAACAGTAGAAACACAGAGTGAAGCTGAAAGTACAGAAAAACATGAAGGTTTACAAGTTCAGAGAAAGTAGTGTTTGGGGAAAAAAAAAAAATAGAAAAATATCACAAATGCTTTTTTTTGTCCCCCAGTTGAAAAGAAAGCACACATGTGGCAGACTGGCCTTAGGAAAGCAAAGGCCCTGTCAGCTGCAGAATAGCAACTGGGATTTGTATGCTTGACTCATGCACATATTCTACTGTATCACAATCAAATTTCTCATTTTTAGGAAACCGAGTACTACGTATGATTACATTTACCCTGATTTAGGACATCTTTAAGACTTTCAGGACCACAGGTTACCTTTGAAGATGATAACCTACAACAACAGAATAAAGCAATACAAAAAAAAAAGAAAAAAAAGTAATTGCCTGACTGTTTTAAATAACTTTTGCTAGTGCACCAATGCAAAACAACAAACCCAACAACCAAGTATCCATCAGAGGATCAACAAGCAAAATGGAAAGCCAGGCCTGAATGTTCAATCTTGAGCATAAACACAGGATTTCCTGAGAGGAACAGATCACTTTACCTACCCTGTAAATTCTCCACGCAGGTTGTTCATTTGGCATACAAACTTTTCACTGATTGAAAACAGGTAAAATCGTGGCCAAGATTTACAGCTGAAGCCAGTACCATTTAAAAGTGCACTGAGAGAGAGCAACCCCAAATTTCATTACTTAGCCTTCATTAATTCTGTTCTCTGTCTACTGCATTCTAGAAACAGACATCAAGGCTTTATTGCATCTCTTTCGATGAGAGAATGTGAAACTCTACGTCTGACTGAACAGGACCTGGGGAGCACTTCCTTGCAACCTAACCTGGTAGACTGGGAAGAACGAGCTTGAAAACAGCTGCACATCACATCACTGCAACAGCACTTTCAGAAAAATACTTCTGTATCCTCTATGGGCACTGACTTCTCTGAAATGAAGTCAACTCATTTAACTCCTTCTACACTTTACATGGAAAAAAAACTCTTTCAATCCAAGCACAGCCACGCGTTAAGCAGAAGCAAGTTGATATATCATAGAGCATCCCCCTGAGATTTGAGGTCTAAGAATTGAGAATTTCCCACAAGAAATACTGAATTGCCATAACCAAACATGTCCAACAGCAGCAGAGATCTCCAGGCCATCGCTTCCCTCTAACAACTAGCAGCTAGGGATTTGTTTAACAAATTACTGGGCATCCTTTCAGTCAGAAAGATATCACAGTACAAACCATCATACACCAGTTCTAGCAAAAGCAGTGACTATCTTCCAAAATAAAAATTGCCTTTTTTTTCCCCTAATAAGATGTAGGAAATTAAACATTACAGTTATTCCTACTACAAAGTAGAAGCCTGGCACACTAGATCATCCCCACCTCCCTCACTGTTCTGGATCCAGATTCAAACACAGCACCTCATTACCACTAAGAATCATGTTCTGCTCCTCTCAGCAGAGCATTCTGCCATCAATTCAGAATTGTGCTTTGTAACATTACAGTATTTTTCTATGGGCTCTTCTGTCCCTAATGAACCATCGCCAACCACAGAAAAGCTCAGTTTTTACATGCCTGTCCTTCGCTGTGGAAAGAAGGAAAAAAGTGCACATACTTGCTTATATTATGAAATGGAGAATCATAAAGGCTGGAAAAGATCCCAACTACCAGCCCATCCCCACACCATGCCCACTGCCCACGTCCCTCAGTGCCACATCCACACGGTCCTTCAACACCTCCAGGGACGGTGACTGCACCACCTCCCTGGGCAGCCTGTGCCACTGCTTCACTGCTCTTTTGGAAATTCTTCCTAATACCCAACCTGAACATCCATCCTGGCACAGCTTGAGGCCATTCCCTCTCATCTTATTGCTGTTACCTGGGAGAACAGGCTGATCCCCACCTTGCCACAGCCTCACTTCAGGCAGTTGCAGAGAGCAATCAGGTCTCCCCTGAGCCTCCTCATCTCCAGACTGAACAATCCCAGCTCCCTCAGCTGCTCCCCATAAGACTTGTGCTCCAGACCTTCACAGCTTCATTGCCCTTCTTTAGAATAGAGATATCATTTTGGTAGCAGGATTCTCACTGCACTGGAGCGTCCTTGGAAGAGGAAAGAACACCAATTTGACTTGGATCTGTGGTTTAGACTAAGATCGCTTGCACAGGAGCCAAAAGAGCCGGATACGAGACCAGTTTCCCCAGTCACGCCATGAAATTGCAAGGGAACAATACAGCATGCACCTGTAAGGCCTCCCACAGAGTCCTATTGGGAAACAAGTGCTAACATGCCAATGTTGATAACAAACAGAAGGCTGTAAAAAAGCCTGCATTCATTTCAGCTGTGGCGAAGCCTATCTACAGTGAGGAGGGAAAGCAGCAACACAGAACAAATCTGACAGCAGATAAGAGATCATTTAACAATTGGTACCACATTTTGGGGTTATCCATGCACCTTTTCTCCTCCTGACTTTTGCATCGTATGGCAATTTCATAGGTTTCCATTCTGCCTCGAGCTTTACATTGTGTTCAGACCTACACGTACTGAACAAGCAAAGAACAGAGCCATTCATCAACTTCTCAAAGGCCTTTATAGAGAGGCACAAACTTACAGTGCAATCAAGAAGCCGTATAAAACCCAAGCAGATAGATATCACAAAAGACTATTTTCTTGCTCTCGAAACCCACACATGATTTACAGGCACATTTAGCTGCTGCAGAGGGTTTCCAGATTCTGACAATTTTTTTCTTCTTTCCCCTTGCACAAGTTTATTCCTGTTTATGAGAAAGTTTCTTTTTACAGTCATATATCCCAACTAAGTCTCTGATCTGTTCTGCTCAGTTCTTGATTACTGTGATTTTAATTCTACTCTTTATTTATTTAAAAACCTCAATTCCACTAATTCAGATGCACATCAGAGCACAGTGGTAGAGCACTCCTACAAAGGCAGAAGGAAAGTCTGTTCCCCAAGTCAGTCACCAAGCTCAGTGGGATATATGAATGCCAGCAGCCTTCAACCCAATATTTAATGTCTAGCTACCACAGTACAGTTTGCATTTATCCTCAGTTCCCCTAGGTGCAAGCATAAGGCACCACCATAGCCACTGGGTTTTAACTATGGTCTGGGCTCTTCAGACACATTACAAATAGCTATGAAAATAAAACTCAAGTTCCTAGAATTAAACATCTCACAGAGGCAGAGCTGCACAACTAGATTAGGCCCAACAAAACTGGCAAGACAGCACAAATAGCAAGAAGTCAGCTCCCACACAGGAGCCTGAGCATGGCCAATGCCTGCCAGTCAGAAGGAAGGAAGATGACACACAGCCCAAACACATAAACCAGAGTAATGAACAATAAAGCAGAGAAAGAGAGCCAGGCAATCTTTTACTTCAGCACACGTATAAATGTTCAATTTCATGGAACTTTACAAAGCACAGTAGCAACTGACATGGCTTACTTTACTTTACCTTTTGTGTCCCCGAAGCAGTGAAATACACATCACCAAAATGTTTCTGCTATGTGGCAGCGTTCCCAGGTATGTCATTTAGAGAAGTCTCTAACAGCCTGGAATTCTATTTTGAATTCCCTACCTGCACATTTTATTTGCAAAGATAAACCTGAAAGCCAAGACAAGCACATTCACTCAGCCATGCACGTGGAGATCAAAACACTGGGGTAACCTTTGAACTTTATTCTCTCTGTTTTAAATGAAAATACACATTAAAAGTTGAAAGGCAGGAGGCAGGGAAAGCATGGCAATGTATTCAGGGGAGTCTCACTAGCAGTTTGGCCACCAGGAAAAAACAGCAGCTTTCCTGACTCAAGTTTGTAATGGAGGACAGAGATGGCACCATCTGTACCACCCTTCTCTAGTTACTGTGCAGCCAGAAAAGCCTTGTGCATGAGCAAACGCAGTACACCAATGACTGTCACTCCCACTTCACCCAAAATGCCTCAGGTCAGAGCCTTTCCACTAACCTATGAAGAGCTCTGAGATTGACTCTAGCTAAAAGGTCTATGTTTCTTAAGATCCAGAACCCCTCGCTATAATCAAGAAGGAATTTTTCATGCAATTCTCCCTCAGTAACATGGAGATTATTCCTAGCTCAATATGTGCTCTCTTTCTTTAGCTAACAAACCTGAGAAACGTGTGTTTTCTTTGCAAGTTTTCAGGAAATACAAAAAGTCAAAAATAGACAAAACAGTCAGGGATGAAAGGAACCTCTTTCCTCCTTCCCATTGCAAACCATGGGCAGCTCCCTTTCAGAGCTCTCTGCAAGGACTCTGTCCCTCGGTGACTGAGCATCTATCCAGACTGCTAAAAATATCCTCAGCTACAAGACATATGCATTATCAGCAGAAAACATTCACACAGGCCTCACAGCAGCCCTGCAGCTCAGCGTGATGGTGGAGAGACCAAAGAGACACAGTGAAGAATTGTTTGTTGAGTCAGGAAGCCTTTACTGCATGCACATTGCAGACAGAACAATATATGTATTTTTTCCCATGGTAGTGGATGCCTCATGAGCAACCTCAATAAATTGACTTGGAATTCAAACCCACCAACCACCTCCAGTACACTTTACATGTACATTAGATGGCAATTCTGCAGCCCTCTATGAGTCTCTGGATGCATATAAGCACCGTGTAACGAAGTACACAATATTTGATGGGCCAGGGGCGACACTCAACATTTCCAAAGTTATTTCCCTCACTGTAAAATGGTAACAAAACAGGAAGAGGTTAAAAGTTTTGCCCAGGTCACTTCTGTGTGGTACATGTGCCAGGAGTGTTATGTCATTGCATGCTACGATCTCTTCTCCAAGGAAAAACCGTGAGATCCTTCATCACCCAAAGTTCAGAGCTGCAGAACTGAGAGCAACGTGGGGCATGTTTCTGTCAGAACTGGGGATGGGAAATTTTCACAGCACTGCATAAAATGTAAGAATGCATTAGCATCAAAAAATAGTTATTTTAGAATGCTTATTCTCTTTTCTACCTTCGGAAAAAAAGAGTTGTGTTTAATAGCATGCATTTAATGGAACAAAAACATCTGGTTTGCATTTCGGAAGGTAGTTTGAACAAAATCTACTTCGAATGCAAATGAATCAGAGATGGAGGCTGCCCCCCATGTAGATGTTCTCAGTAATCTGAGGAAACTATTTCTAATCAGCATCAACATACTGTTCAACAAAGCTATAATATAACTACTTCCCTGTTTCCCCCTTCATAATGTCAGTTTTATGTTAACTGACAGACTCTGCTCAATTTTATGGTAAATACAAATGCAAGAGACATGCTATGAAGCAGGCCATCTTCAGACACTGCATGAAATCATGTTCTGCACTGCACAGCTATGCTCAAGGGCCATCTAAAATGTTCAAGGCGTCTTAAAAAATAAAATCATCTCGACTCACAGTATCTGTATTGGAGATATTTTACTCCACTGTTGAGACACTTTAATTTGAAAACAACAGTAACCTTCCCACTGCCACCTCCCAGAGTAACTCACCCTTTTAGAAGCTATACATCCATCAGCAGTCACATGTCATAAGCTGAGATTGCATCAAGAGCTCTAATTTTAAGAAGCCTGGCAGTGCTATCAGCAGTTACTCCACAGTGAACATGTGCTCTGTTTTTAATTGTGCATCTAAAATCTAAAAGTGCTTCCAGACCAACAGGACAGTTTTATCACCAATAAATTCCTGTGTAGAGTTGAAGTGATACTTCAAAATATTAAAAGAAAAAAAGTTGATATTTTAAGTGAAGATTTAGAGTGTGTTTTTTTTCTTCAAAAGTCTCAAAGAGGTTTTAGCAAAGCAGAATTTTCCATGGCTGCAAGAGATACAGAGGGAGCCCATTCGTCCATTTGTTTTTCCCATGACATTTTCATTGGAGGGCAAGTCTCATCAGTTGCACTATGACCTTCCTATTGATGTTCTGTTAACGACCATGCCAGAAACAAAATTTTCAGAGCCTAGTTAAAAATTACTGTGCTCTTGATGCCGATAGCTGTGATGTGAAGTTAAAGCATTGGGAAGCACGCAAGTAAACCACCAGTTACCTAGAATTAAAAACAAAAACCAACACACCACTTCAGGATAAACCTTTCAAATTTCTTCTGTTTTCCACTGGAAGGATGAGGCTGAGAGATGTGCATCAAAACTTACCTACTTTTCTCTCAGCTTTCAGGGGTGTTTTTCCTACCACATATGTTCTCTTTCCTCAGTTCAAGAGCATCACTTACTAGAAGGAAAAGCCCAGTTCAGAAGTCACCAATACTTCTCATCATGCTGAAGGACATCATTACCAGATACACGTCTCTTCTTGTTTTTCTTTCTGGGTCAAAGTCACTGGGAGTTGAAACCAAACAAGTTTATTGAAGACCAAACAGCTTGAAGAATTCACTGAGAACTGGCTAATGCAGAAAGAGCATCAGTGCTGGTAGGCCCGATTCCCTTCACTTTCCCTGGCACAGTTAGGTGTAGCTGTGCATTACCAGTTGCCAGCATACTGTATTTCCTGAGAATAAGGAGTAGGGTAAGGAGAAGGAAACACACAAGCAATCCAGCCAGGAACGAGTGAAAATAATCCCAAGGTCTCTCATATCAATACATGTCTAAATTAGAATTTCCACATGACATCTGAGCTATCTATATTAAGCTGCTCTGGCCAGTCTTCCACTAAATTAAGCACCTGAGTGGCTTTCAAGTTCACATGATTTTCTGAGCCTAAGTAGGCAGCTATTCTCTCTGCATGTGATTGGAAGTATTGAAAGTTTCTTCATCAACTACATTTTTCAACTCTAGTTCCAGCTTTGTGATGAAACCCTGTAAGTGTGAAGCCTAACGACATCAGGAACCACATTTCACCTCTTTTAGAGTGCAAGGGTTTCAGGATGGGATGTGATCACAGGGAACAGCACCACAGGTGAAGAATAGTATCAATATTTAAAAACACCACAAACCACAGTGTGAAATACCCTCCTAACCCTTCGAATCCTCACGTTTTCCTACTGATTGCTGTACAGCCCCGTAATGACTAGCAATAATCTGAAGTCAAGCTCTAAAAGGCCACATATCCATCTCTAATTTCATATTTGAAATTACTTGTCCCAGAATAATCCACATTAAAATCCTCATTAGAAAGGCTAGTAAATGTTTTATAATTTAGTTCCAATACTTCCAGTTCTGTTTAAAAGATCACATTAAAATTTATTCAGCTCTCCTTCTAGTCTGCAGGTTTTGGTGCAGACCTACTCTGCTTTTATCCATGCCACCTTCACGCATCCAGAACCAGTCTCATTAAACAAAACCTCAAGCCCACTCACTGGGCAGTTTCTAATAGTACCTTCCATGCGGTTTCCTCTGCCTCCAGCCTTCCTACAGTCTGTTAATGATACATTCTGGGATGCAGTTCACCAGAAAATATTATTTCCACAATAGTCCACAGCATAGATGTAGATGTATCAAACTGCAACGACCAGAATACACTGAGGAGAGGATTTACGTCAAAATCTGTTGAAAATCTCTTATTTTAGCACAGAATAGCAGTGCAAGACAAGTGCTCTCCCATAAAGAAAACAAATTGTGAATGGCTGTGGGATGAATTAGAAGCCCCAAAGGAAGTACAGTCAGTGGAAAGGAACAGAAGGGTAGGTAAGTTAACTACACAGGGCAAACAGCAACTCTGAATTAACAATACCTAAACATTATCGGGAGCAAAACAGGAATTTACAAGAGGAAAGTGAGTCACATAAAAATGATCAGGTAAATCTGTCTGATGAATTCCATTCAATAACACCTTTTATTTAGTCTACTCCCTGTAGACAAGGGCTCCTAGGAGAATATATAGGTGCTCTTTGGTTGCTGTGCATTCCTATCTGAACTAGCAGGGACTGGGAAAGAGGAGCATAAAAGGAGCTAACAAGGAAGGCGTTATTTCTGCCTGATACAAACTGTCTCCAGCCAACTACAATTGCACTCCCATCATTTGCTAAGTCATATTACAGACGCTCAACTTGACAATTCTTCATTTCCTTCCCTTTGCTCTCCTGCAGATGCCTGAGATCAGCACTGAGATTTTGGGAGTGCTGGGGACTTGAAGCACTGCAGGTAATGCCAGTCGGCTGCATTTCTAAAAGGCTGGTAAATGTAAGGCTTTTGTTGAAGGAATTTCAACTTCCCTCAAGTCGGCCAATCGCAGAGAAAGGAACAGCACTAAAAGGCACTGTTCCAAAGCTGAAAAGCTCCCAGACATGCAAAGGCCCTTTAAATTGTTTTGGCACAGAGATAAAATGGGTTTTGTAACAAAGAACATGTGGAAAAAAAAAAAAAAGTTAAACTTAATTCCTGCCTTAACTCGACTAGAAGCAGTTGCCCATTTTTACAGATTCCTTCAGTATACCCATTCTTTCATCAAAGTTCAGACGGCCAAATTGTGGAGCAATAAAAAGAAACAGTGAATTATATATATTTTTTCCTCATTTATTACATTAAAATTTCACAGTAACTGTATTCAAAGTTCACAGTAACTATGAATGTTAGGGGGAAAAAAAATCTATTTTTCTCCACCTTCCAGTCACCAGAATGCAGGCACTTAACTGTCCAACAGCAATTAAGTTTTTCAGATCCATCAAGATTTAAGCCCTTTTTCTTAAAATAATAGAGCTCTATGAAAAATAATTGATAACTTTGAAATTCATGCAGTAATTTGTAACCATTTTGGTTTTTGGTTTTTTTCCTTTCTTCCTCTTTGAACGTTCTGGTTTCAAATTTAACTACAGACAAGAAAATCAAACTCAAATGAGCTTAATAAAATGATGCAAACCCCAGTACAGCACAGGTCACCTTGTGCTCTACTTCCATGTTAATACCAGAACAAAGTCCCAGCACACCAGCCAGACAAGGATTACTTTAATAATGAGGCTTGAAGTTACCAATGTATCTGTTAGCATATATAAATATATATGTAATATTATACACACACACACACACACACACACATTAACATGTTTACTGCCCTTCACTTCTGTTGCTGATTCTGGAATGTGACAAATAAATTATCCTGTAGATATACCAAATAACTGCAACTTCTTTGAAGCCCAAAGACTAAATTTGCACGGATTTATCTGCTGCCATCACAGCAATTGTTTAATAATAACAACATGACTTCAGATAACTGATGCCCAAAGCAGTTCCTTTCACGGTCTTTAAATCTTAAGTAACTCAAATTCCTACTGTTTTATTCTCAAAAAACAACAACAACAAAAACCACCAAAAACCTTAGTGTGACAGCATTTGAAGCAGAATGGCATTTTACTAGGACTAACAGACTCTGAAGTACAACTCCAATTTGGAGAAAAAGAATAAAAAGCAATGCTGGACCCCTCCAAGCACCCGTGAACTGTTGATGCCCTACTTTTGCATCCCAAAGCATAAGTCTTTCCTCCTTCCCCACAGTACAAAAGCTGTGTGTGACAGTACAACAGCAGCTCAGCGTTACTGGAGTAAGAGGCCAGGCATTGTTATCCAGCACAACAGCTGAAAAACAATATTCAGCTGAACTGCAGACTAAGGGAATCCGAAAAACACAAAAGCAGCACTTGCATGCTCTCTGTCTGAGTTGATTGAAAACATAGCTGGCAATGTTTCTGCACACACATTACACGCATACTACACTCAAAGTTGAGCTCAAACAGCATCAGAGAACTGCAACTCCACAGCAGCCACTGCTGTACCTGCTCTTGTGCCCTTTTTGCTCTTGATCATCTGCGTAGCGTTCCTCCTTTCCCGAGTCTGCTTTCCCACTCCAGAACTTCACCATTTGGCCAGCACACTTGCTTTAACTGCCGGTTCTATTTGCGTTTTCCCCACATGAGGAGTTCTTGATGCTGTAAGGTCATTTGAATGCTATTGTAACTTTGGCTCCCGCACAAGTTTCCTCGCCCTCTCTTGGCTGAGCAGTTACACGAACTACCAAACTGAGTCAAAGAGAAAGGCTCAGACTGCTCCTCTCTGCAGTCTGCTGCACTGGAACTGTGATCTTCACAATATCTACGTTCTTAATCATGTCCTAAATTTCTAGTTTCAGCACACAGTAGTGCAGACAGCTGTATGCCAAACACCCGCTGAACAGAACTGAGGTTAGCAGTCTTCTCCTTATAAACATCAGAAGCAAAAATCAAGGCAATGTATACCATCACAAACACACCACAAAAAGTTTCCAGAGTCTTCACAGAGGCGGTAACATTTAACTACAGAATAAAATCAAGTAACACTTTAAAACTGCACACACTTCAACAAAGGTTTCTGCTGCAAGTCCAGACACACCAATGGACCGATGGAGCCATGAGCTCATCTGGCAGTCACACAAGTACTCCCACAAAGCAAGCCCTGGTGTTCAGCATTTATGCTCCAAAGGACAGGGAAACACAAGTCCTGTCCCTCTTGAAATGCCATCTGTATATAATGCGTGAGCAGTCCCACAGCGAGTTCTGAGTTGTAAGAATTTGGAAATAACTGCTTTGTAGTTTTCTCCAGGAATGACAAATTTAACTGGGTACAACACGGATCACAACCACTCACCTCAGCCCACCTCCTGTCTGCTCACACCCAGGACAAGTTTGCAGCCATGTCTAGCAGCAGTGCTCTTGGTGGCCTGGTCCAGCTCTCTGCTTCTAAACAAAGGATGCATAAACTTGGCGGTCCAAGGGGAAGTCCACACAAGTAACAAACATTTGAATCACTGTAGCTATGGAATGCAACTCCCTCCCAGCATAGTCCAGTTTTAAGCATTTCTCAACTGCGCCTGCTTATTATGGTTCTCTCCCCCATCTTGTCTCACTATCCACATTTTTGGTAAAATTCAGCTGTAATTATTCAAAAAGGCTCACACTTACACCGATGGTTATTTACAGTGCTTCCTATGACAACAGCCTTTGAATGCCGACTATGCAACTTCAATTTTAAAAAACATCCTCATTTCACACTGTCTTCTTACCATATCAATCCCTTGCACTCACGCATGTTTTTCAGGCTGATCTACAATCATTCCATTATTCTTCAGTCAAAGACTGAGCATAACCACGTGCCTGGACAAAGTCCAGCCTTTAAGATAGGAAAGCCATTGCTTACTTCGTCAGCAGAGCTGCTGATATTCCCAGTGCCTTCTCACACCACTGCTTCCTGCTTCATGACAGCCCTGACTCATGCAGCTTTACTGAAGTGCAAGGGCTGTTACAAGCATCAGGCTGTCGTTACAGGAGACTGAAATCCACCATATGGTGAATGGTAGATTTCATCAGGTAATTTAGATTTGCAAACATAACTTTGTTCTCCTGAGCATTTCTATGCATCGTCATAAGCTTGAAGGCAAATCCCTGAAATAGGAGAAATAAAATTCAAGCCAAATAGGGAAGCAATGAGGTTTAAAGTCATCACGAGTGAAAGTATTTCATGCAGCTGTTTCAAGTTTCAAAGAAGACATCTTCCTATCTCCATTTGTATACAGCAATATAAAAATGCAGCACTTCAGTGCTCAGGGAATGGGGGGGGAGGGAAACACTTCTTTCTTTAAGGCTTACATTTAAGAGAAACAATGTTTTTCTTTCTATCTTCATGCAAAACGAAGAAAAAAGATTTCCTGTTCATACCTTTCGCACACAAGCTCGGATTTCCACATTTCCCTGAAAACCCAGCAGATAAAATAACTAATGAAAAGCCATTTTTTTATTCCCATTCATTTTGCAGTTATGAAACCTTTTTCTGGGAATAAGGATTTTTCCAACCAGTGCTTTTCTTTTTCCTTCCAGTTTTCCAGCACGTGCATGTAATTGCCATCTTCCATCTGTCTTGCCCATGCATCTTTAACAGCATGAAGATTTGCTGACACTATCATCACGAATGAACAGACAATAAGGCCATTTATCCCTTGTCAGACTGTCACATTGTTAAATATTCAGTAGGATAAATTAGAATTTAACTCTACGACTGACTGTCTAACAAATCCAAGCAACTTACAGAAGCTTCAGTATTTGGAAGAGTTCATTCTGAAATACAATTCCTTGCTTCCTATGTACTCTGAGCAGCTCCATGCACAAGAAGTGCTTGTGCAACTGTGGATGTGAACTGCCAGAACTGTACACCTCATATCATAAAGACAATCTGTTCCATTCATCTTTAAATGATTCATTTGTTGTCCCTTGCCTACCCACAGTACATTTTGCCACCACAGTAGAAACAATCCAGGACTGCATGACCTACACTCACTGCATATTCTCAGGACTGCTTTCACTGGTTTATTCAAATATCTCTGCAGTGACCAAATCTATTCTCTGGCACATGGATTTTTTCACAGTCCATTTGCAATGCAAAAAAGGAAAAAAGAAAAAAGAAAAAAATAATCCAATCTTCCTAAAAAGCCCTACATGCAAAGCACAAGCTTTTCTGATTTCCTGTACCTGCAGCGTACTTCAACTCAACCTTTCTAAACTGTTTCCTTTGGTAAGTTTTAGTATAACTTAGAGCACTGTTTCAGCACACCACCAGGGCAGCGAGGAAGCAAAAGGTCCTTGACTTTTGAAAATAACCTAAGGAGAGGTTGAAGAAGGTGGTATCTTGTCAGTGCTAACAACAACTGGTGCCACAATTACTAATGCAATGTAACTTTGATATCTTCTATGTCCTGTTATTAGATATGGTGGATATGAAGATCCAAACAGAACAGATGTGGCAAGAAAGCTTACAGATAGAGCAATGCATCATTTTCCAAAGAATATCCCCTACACAGCCATTTCACACCCACACAAGCAAATATGAGTTCAATGCAGCGTCTCTGAAAGCTCTCTATGTAGGCAGGATCAATTATTATTCAGAGTTAGAACAATTAGAATGTTTACCAGCTTCTGCAATCCCCAGGCATAGTCAGTAAACAGATTCTCTGAGCAGGCTGGCAGAGCAGCAGACTGCCTTAGCACCAGAAGTATGAAGTGAGTGATACGCTACTGTAAGAAAGTCAGAAGCCATAATGCAGGCCATGTTGGGGATGCTTTTAGAAAGATCTTACAAAAAATAGCAGTGAGCACTGTAAACAGTTACAGGAACTGCTTCCACTTTCCTACTCTTCTCTAATGTACCTTTGCGGTCCAGTAGTAAATAAGTTCAAGCTTTTCAAGGCCAAAAATAAGAACAAAATCAAAGCTACTTGTTCCTGAAATAGCCTTTTTCTACCATCAACACCACAAGGGAAAAAGCACCCAGACCTTTTGCCAATCTGCATAATAGGGACAGACACAGTGGGGCCAGAAGCAGAGCACCACAAATCACAAAACATCACTCCATGCTCCATCTGGTATGACATCCCCATGACGCACCCCACTTCACCTCCACCACCAAGGCACAAGAGACACCCCACAACCCCATCCACCCATTTCACACAGCAGCAGGGAAGTTCTACTGGGGACTGAGAACAACCCAATGAAACCCTGGCACCTCACACCCCCCCCAACTCTTTCTGTGCACACAGCAACTCACTGCACCTCCACAAGTTGCACAAGCCACCAGTGGCTGTGAGCATGTCTCCACATGACACCAGCCCATGTAAACAAGTGGTTCCCAGCTTGAATCAACTGCTGTGGCTCATTCTTATCTGATGATGGAAAGAACATGTTTTTCCAGAGTGTGCATCAGTCGTTTTACTTTGGATTATTTTATACATAGATTGTGTGACATACACACGCATGATCAAAAAACGTTAAGTCTACATCTAAAAAGGAACCTTACCATTCTTATTAATGTAAAAGGACTGATACAAAGGTGAAGCAAGGCTGCCTATTCAGAGTAACTAAATGAAAACAGCTCTTAAGGAAAAATGAAAAGACAAAACCAATGATTATTGGAAAACTCAGCACATGTTTGCTAGGCTTTGAACAATTCCCAGGGCAGGGACATGCAGGGATCTGTGTTCCCTGGCTGGAGAGTACAGATCAAGTCATGCACAGACTGCCTGAGGGAAGAGGCAGCAGCTGCAGCCGGCTGCATCAGACATCTGCCCCCATCCTCACGGGAGCCTGCTGTTCCATATGGCAAACAGGTACCAGAGACTGAGAGGCTTTTCTTATGAAGCCAGTTTGAGGGATAAAAGAAAGCACAAGCAGACTAGGATTGAAAGCTGTTTCTAAAACGAGAACTGGCTTGGTGTCATTCTGATTACGCTAAAAGCCCCCAAAACAGTTTCAGGAGGTGGCTGGTAAAAAAGCAGAACATGCACATTGTCCCTCTCACAGCCTCACATTCCTTCTGCCTCTGTTCTTTTTCAGTAATTCTTACCATTACTTAAGCCAGAATATTTCAGAATAGGCATCAGAATAAGAGCCAAGGTAAATTGTCTGTATGTATGTTTTTACCTTTCGTTCCATGAAGAAAGTCAAAATCAGTACACTTACGGGGAGAAGATAACTTCTATAAGCATTTTACTTTTATTTCAACACCACTGAGGGCAATTCCAACAAGCTCCTTCTTGCTTCTGGGCAGCACAGCCCTTCACTCAGCTTGCACCCATCAACCCAAAACATCGAGCTTGTCTTTTTATTCTTAAATGTTGCAGCTTTACCATCATGACTCTAATACTGGGTTTACACATCAGTCTGAAGCAAACCAAGTGTCCAGCCCTGCCCTCAGTCACATCCTGGCGATTCCAGTTAGTATAGACATGCTACCTTGGATTTACACAGCAGCAACAGTACAACACAGCAGAATACAGAACTCAAAGCTTTACCAACTGAAAGGCTATTGAAATGAATGTTTTGGCTAACTGCTTAAGTCCAAATGTTTCAATTGGTTGGAATAAATACAAGGCCCCCACCAAGGAAACTAGCCCTATCAGTGAGGCAAGCTGTGCTAAATTACTTAGACTACAACAATCCTATCTAACCATGCATACTCTCAAAACATCTACCTTCTCCATTTGGCAAACCAGCGTCGTATTCAGACACGGCACCATTTAATTATGAACCAGATTGTGAGAAGAGAATAGGACAGTTAACTTACTGCTGTTTAATGAGCACGCTCTTGTTAGTCATGAATACATTCACTGTACTCATTAAATCAGGAGGCAGTGAAGTCCTAAATACATCATTAAAAGGATCCAGGAATGCTGCTGCTTTGTTCAGCATGACTACAGCCTCTGCTTGGCAGTTGGAAAGCGGGCAAAATATGTAAGCCCCTTCTGTGAGGCCAGCAGATCTCATTTTAACCTAGGAGGAGGGAGAGAGCAAGAGATCTGCTTCTCCCAAGACTCACTCATTCAGTATTAAATTTATCTTCTTATTGCTGACCTGAAGCAAGAACATGGTCTGTACAGCAAGATATCTCAACAAAGAAGTGTCAGCCTTAAAGAAATTAAATTAATAATAATAAATCTCAGCCGCCTTCAATACCCCCAAGGAGAAGGAATATGTATTAACTTATCAATCTGCCAGTTAACTAAATTAGCCTTCCGTGACTAAATACACACACACACCAAAAGGTTTTTCCTATGCTATTTACAATGTATTGATAAAGGCTGAAGAGGAAGAGAAATTGGCCAGCAGAATCCCATACATTCTCCCAGAAGAGATTTAGCATATGTGCCCAGTGAGAGGACGAGACTTCATCTGTGAAAGGTTGATCCATCTTCCCAGGAAGATGCACACTCACATTAGAATCTTCATATTTAAAGCATTATACATTTACAGACAAGTTAGAATGTAACTGGCAGCTGTTTAGCTTGGATTAATTGCAGAAGCATCCTCTGCCAGAAGACCTAACTGCTGCACCACTGGAGCTGCACAGAGCCCAGAATGTAGGGTTTAGCAGGGATGACTTCATCTAAAACATCTTTGGAGAGTAGAAGGATGAAAGAGGAAACGTGCTTCTGAAACTTCTAGAGTTTGCTATAAGCAAATCCTTTTCTCCTGGCCCTCTTACCTCACATGGAGGGAACTGCATAGGCTGCTGAAGTTCAGAACACGGCAGGGTGGGGATGGGGCTCTGTCTTGGGCTTCATACTCTCAGTGCAAGACTTGAGCACTTTAATCCAAGCAATTATTTCCCAGTCAGAAAGTTGTCGATAATGTAAGAGGATACATAAATACTGGATTCCAGTCAAACAAGGACTAACTCCCAACAAAGAACTGCTTTCAAGTACAGTAATCCCAAGCACATTTAGCAGGGCCTCCTCCCATTGTGCAGACCTGACAGCACATCCCTTCCCTGGGAAGACATGTTCTAACCAGTTGTGTTAGCACACTGTGACTGCACTTGCTCCAGGCCTTCAGAATAAGCCCCTGCAGATCAAGATCCTGATTTTCTCTGTTTTGCCAGCAAAATTTTCAGGAAAAAAAAAAAATCCTCCTGATTAAGCAGTCAGGCTTAATGCAATATGCCATGACTAATCCTCTTAAATTTCCTCTGAGTCCTGCATTATAATCTCACTAACACCAGAGGCACTGTTCTTTTCACAGGAGCTACGTGGCTGGGTGGACGGCCACAGTCTTACTCAACAAGAAGCTGATTCCTCCCTGCTACCAATCCAAGCAATCAGCCCCCAGGCTGCAGCACAGAGCAGCTTACTTTGGGTGCAGTCATACAGCAGCGCTCTCAAATGACAAGAGCATAAGCTGCAGAGCCACACTCCTCCATCTGAACAACTGAAGACTTCTGGGGTCACATCCCCCACAGATCCCACTGAAAAAAAAACAGAGATTTTGTTCTTCAGGCTGTTCCCACAGTTCAGTGGGAAAGAACTACCAGTGGTTTAAAACATCACTACTAGAAATTAAGAAGTCTAACTGTTTGGGGACAGGAGGGATCGGGCAGGAATCACATTCAGGCAAGAACTAGAGATGAACCTGTTGCCAGAAATGTACATATACAAATGGTCCTAGCACTGGCCCTAGCCCAGTTCACTGTCTTAAAGAAGAAAAAGAAAAAAACTAGGTTTGCATCATTGTTTTTTATCAGATAAAAGATAGAAAATGAGTATTCAGATATTCAGATCAACTGAATGATCTGTACCTGCAACAACCAGAAAGGAACGTGCCTACCAAAAACACATGGAAAAAAACATGTGAGCCTCAACAAGAATTCCAAGTTACATCATTGAGTACTATTGTTTGTAATCATACAAAAAAAAAATATCTCTGTATGAGAGAATTCTGATTTGAGATAGGATATATAAGACATACAAAGAGAAGAAAACAAGATTTCATGATTAACACAGGACACCACTGAGCTGTTTCAGCTCAAAAATACCCACAAACTCTAATGATAAAAAGGAAAAGATGATGCTGGGGAACTCTCTAAACATACACTGTCATGCTTAGTAACAACGTGCTTACAGGGTCAAAGCAATCCATAATACTAAAAACAGAGGGACATAGTTGTTACCTATGAGAAAATATTGGCATTCTTCATTTTCATGTATCGTCATTTTGCCATTTAATCAGCCTATCTCTTTGATAGATACCTTCCTTTTGCACTCTCTACAACACCAACTGCATCAGAAATCCATACAATGCTAGGCAGCCTGGGACTTGTATTCCCAGGGTTTTTAAACTGTTTAACTGGCTTCCAGAGGGGACAAATGAAACAAGACATGCATATTGTTTTCCTACCACACACAAACACAGCATATAGCAATCAGGGAAACGTTTGTATCACTGTAACAGCAGTTCTGTATACATATTTTAATCACAACATTGTTAATACCTCTTTCCCTGTACACATTACATTTCATCTTACATCTTATCACGTATGCATAATAGAAAATGCAACACAACAATGGCCCCCACCTAAACAGGAGAACCAAAGGAAAGAAAAACAAACACAAGTGGTAGATCATGCACACCTAAGAACTTGAGTCCTGGCTAGTCCCCTGAGTCATACTCTCCAAACACAGCACTTGTATTTATTTTCATAGGATCACTTTTTTCATTCCTCTGCTTCAAACACTTCAAACTATTTTTGATACATGCAAGTTAATGTAAAATATCTTGCTCGGCGGCATGGGAAGAAAATCTGTTTGTTGCATGGAAAAACAATTAGTCGGATGTTTCTTTTTCCATGTATTCCACTGCACCTCATTTGGAGACTGGAATAGAGCCTAGGAACATCTGCCACAGACTTTAAAACCCCTAATAATAGCACAGCTGGTGTCCCCAGTCTAATGACCTCAGCACAGACTCATGTGACATTCCTGACACTGCCCCCAGCCCAGCCTGAGCCCAGAAATGCCCCACAGTTGGACACCTTCATTCATTCTCAACTCAATTTGCATTTCACAGATGAACTCAGAAAGCAAACTCAAATGCTTACGTTTCAAGTAGCTTAACAACAGCCACCATTTCCATCGGATTTTCCCATGATCCTTTCATTATGCTCCAGTTTGACAGAGCACTTCGTATTGCAGAAAATGAAGCTACTCAAGATAACAACTGCAATCTCAGTGATGTAGGGTGAGAAACAAAATGCTTTAATTGCACCTAACTGTATTACAGAGCCGTTATCTGTTCCATCCACTCTTAAACTCATTGACTGCCCTCTGTTCCTGTACATTTAGTTAACTTCAAAACCAATATTTCTAACTGCCTTCTTTTAAGGATGTTCAAAAGCTGTTTTACAGAGGATAAAAGCTGTATTACAAAGAAGAAAAATTCTTACAGAAAGGAACTCAGGAAACTGAACTCCATTTTAGCTCACACCAAGCCAGCAGTGGACATTAATAGGCATTTATCATGTAGATGCTATAAGGAACAATCTGAGGATTGCTACTGCCAAAGGGTGCAGCTAGCAAATAATATGCAGGGCTTGAAGGTGGGAACAAAGAAAGCAATTTCTTGCTGGGGGTGGGGTGCCTGCTACATGCATTACACTTCTATCCACCGTATGTCCTTGTTACTCTTTCATATACACAGATGTTGGTAGATTCCTGCAGTCAACAGGCATGTGTTCAGTTTATTAATTAATGCAATGTGTGCAGGTCCACCCGTGAAAGGGTAACCTGACATATTAACTGACCACCTCTACAAAGCACCAAGAGGAGCGCAAGCATTCTGCAGACCAGTTCAGTCTTTGGGCAAGTACAAGGGAGTGCTGCCTGAGCAACTGAACGTCCCAAGCTGGAAGAGACTCACAAGGATCATTGAGTCCAAGTCCTGACTCCACACAGCACCACCCAAAATTCAAACACTGTGCCTGAGAGCACTGTTCAAATGCTTTATTGTACTCCAGCACTTGAGGCCATGCCCAGCATCCTATGGTACAGAACCTTCCCCTAACCCCCATCTGACCTACAGAGCAGCCTCTGAAAGAGCTGACGCGGCAGAGCACCACCTGGGTATGCAGCTACTGCCTTGTGGAAGCCATGCTATTGAAATCATGGAGCATATGCAAGAAATGCAGACAACATTGGGAAGACATTGTCATTTTCTTTTGTTAATGTTGCTTGGAAAACAGATTTCCCATCTACAGAACAGGGCAGGGCAAAGACTGGCTCACAGAAGTGCCTCCATGTGAGAACTTCCATCAAACCGAGACAAGAAAAGTTAAAATTGAGACGTATGAATCAGAAAGGTCTTCTGTTTCTGAGCCAGAGAAGCTGGTTGAGTCCTTGAGGCTCCCCTTGTCCTCATCCTCCAGCACAGGATGAAAAGAAACAATTTGGGACTCTGCTCTAGCATAGATAAAGGAAGAAAAGGATTTGCTAGATTCTTCTGATGGCGAACAAACCAAATGTTTCCGTCACATTTCTTTTGCAGAGAGCAAACCCAGCATCTCAAGCCGCCATCCACGCCAGCGCTGCTGCAATCCTGCCAGACCTGCTGCAGCAGCGCACAGAGAAACGTGCCAGCCTCTGGCCCCCTCCCTCGGCTGCTGCCTCTGCTCCTCCACCTCACACAAGTCCCAAATTTACACCTGGCCCAGCACAGCAGGAGCTTCCCCGGCACCCACAGGCAGCAGAGCGGCAGCTCCTCAGGCCCTCCTCACCTCATCCCTCGCAGCAGCCGTGCAGGGCAGCCCCATCCTGCCCCAATGGCACCTGCAGCTCTCACCGGGCACAGGCAGGGGACGGGCCGGCACCCAGGTGGGACCCACTGCAGGCAGCGGGGATGGCAGCACCAGTTATAGGTTCATGAGTTGGGAGCTCACAGACAGGTCTGGAAAGATGTTTGAGTAAAACACCTCCTCCATTCTCAGGTCCTTTTATCTATTTATTTATTTAGCAGTTCTGGAAATCAAATGTTTGAATCATTAACTTCTTCAGTTGCCATGTCCTTTTAGTCATTCATTCATTCATTCATTCCTTTAATGGTGACATCTCAGATTGATCTGCATTTTGTCTCTCAAAAGAAAGCAGAAGCAGTGATTCTAACACCAGCTTCATAGTTATCTATATAAGAATCAAGCTCTAGATTCTTTGCTTAGGCATAACATAAAATTTGCAACTAGTTTTTGATACAATGTGCATCAGAAACTAAAAGGCTAGTAGGCTTCACAAAGCACACTGCTACACCAACTTCTTGTATCCCTCTGAATTCTCTAAGTGCACACAGGCACAAGATCCTATAGTTGGAGTGATCTGATTTTTTTTTTCCTGAAAGAAACACAAGCCAAACAACAAAAACACCCCAAAGCTATCATCACACTTCAGTAAGTTCATTTCCTCCCCACCAGAGACAGAAGCTGAAGATGCAAATCATTCCCAATTAACAAACAAAAAAAGCCACCCCTGTTACCCTGCTGGTTTCATAAAATAATGCTGAGCTGTAAGTTAGGAACTAACAGCAGCTTTAGCAATGGTGACATACGGAAAATGTTAAAAAGAAAGAAAAAAATTGCTGTATCCACAGTAACAAGAGGCTGAATACCAAGCTCCAAATTCCAAGTCTAACTCATTTGATCAGTTTACTATAAAACACCCATATGTGACACTAACATCCTCCTTTAAGAATGCTTTCATTCTTGTTTCCCACAAGGGACAGAGGGGACAAACACAAAGGCAGATATATTCCCACACTACCCAACAATATTGGCTTATTTTAAAGTAAGAGCCATTTGGCAGATAACTTAATTTTCATCACATCACTGAACAACAAAGGGAAGAAGAATTGAAAATACAGAACGAGTTACTTTTTGGTTTGTATGAAGCACTGAGATCTGAACAACGCTAATACAGAAGGTCAGTTCCCATTACAGCAGTCAGTTTGGCTGTGACATACATACTGACAGTCATGTGCCCTCTACCTAATATTTAATGATCCTCAGAGCCACTACAATCAAGACAGATTTTAGGAGTCTCACAAGTAAGTTTATTAAACATACACTCTTATTTCTAACTTCATATTGAAAAAAAAAAAACCATTTTAAGGAACTAAGTAAATTTCTACCTTTTCATCCAAAGTTTAACATTTATAACAATACCAGAAGTCGCACAACACCACTGTCTAATTCTAGACCTTCACAGAACACTGAATGTGTCATACGGTAGAGTTCTGACAGAACAAGTGAGGGAAAACCATTTCATCTCAATCTTAAACTGCAATTAGGAGCCACAGCAGCAAAAGCTGCATCACAAGCGTTGAGTCTGGCTGGAGCATAGTCTGGCACCAGACATGGCTTTTTAAAAATAAATTTGACATCAGACACATTTAAGAAGTCTGTAGCTGTGCTGCTGCTTGTGTAACAGTAACCACAAATAAGATACCTGATGCCCTTCAACTCTGCTTGTTTAGTAAAGGGCAGATTTTTCTGAATAGCTCCCTCAAGAGCAAGGTGTTGCACCTGGGTTGCAGCAACCTCACTATCAATACTGACTGACGAACAAAAGGATGGAGCACTGCCCTGCCAAAAAGGACTTGTAGGTACCGGTGGATGGCAAGCTGGACATGAGCCAGCACTGTGCCCTCACAGCCCAGAAGGCCAACTGTATCCTGGGCTGCATCCAAAGAAGCATGGCCAGCAGGGCGAGGGAGGTGATCCTGCCCCTCTGCTCTGTGCTGGTGAGGCCTCACCTGGAGTACTGCATCCAGATGTGGAGTCCTCAGTACAGGAGAGACATGTATCTGTTGGAGCGCATCCAGAGGAGGGCCACCAAAATGATCCAAGGGATGGAACACCTCTCCTGTGAGGACAGGCTGAGAGAGCTGGGGCTGATCAGCCTGGAGAAGAGAAGGTTCTGGGGAGACCTCAGAGTGACCTTTCAGTAACCAAAGGGGGGCTGTAAGAAAGAGGGGAACAGACTGTTTAGTAGAGTCTATTGTGACAGGACAAGGGGAAACAGTTTTAAACTAAAAAAGGGGAAAAATAGATTGGACCTAAGTTTTTTGTTTGTTTGTTTGTTTATGTTTTGTTCTTCTCCAATAAGGGTGGTGAGGCACAGAACAGGTTGCCCAGAGAGGTGGTGGGTGCTCCATCCCTGGAAATGTTCAAGGTCAGGCTGGACAGGGCTCTGAGCAACACGATCTTACTGCAGACACAGGGGAATTGGACCAGATGACTTTTAAAGGTCCCTCCCAGCTCTAACAACTCATGATTCCATAACGTCTCAGGCATAGTGTGCAGAAAAAAAGTTCTAAGACAGCTCACACTTTCTGGCTCAGAGTGGACACAACTATTTCCTTGCTTCCAATAGCTCCCAGCTCTTCTCCCTTCTCTCTGGTACCACATGCAGTAGCTCCATCAAAACCCATGTGGGAGAAGGTGGGTAAAAATAAGAAGTCCTTTTAAGTGGTTTAGCACTTTCACATTTCAAAGAGGCTGCAACTGCGCTTAACCATCTACACTGTACTCGCATTATTTCACTCAGTACAACAAAGTCTGTGTACAATTTACAAATATCAGCTTTATTTCACTTACAGGACGAAGGCGTTGATTGGAAGATACCAGGAATCTCAACCTGCCCACATTCCAGACCATCTCTATGATTTTACATTTTCTGAGAAAAAAGCTTCCCTTCCAAAGTATTTTAACGTATACCTTATTCAGCTGCTGTCCTGATAGAACTTGCCATTTGTTACTCAGGAAACTGAAAAATCAGATGGTTGGCATGCAAGACAAATACGTAAGGGAACAAAGACAGACAATGCAAACACTGTATAACTGCAAAGTACAGTCATTGATAGATAGAGTTACCGTAAGCTGCAATAACTGCGGCTTGGCACAATTCCCATTTTTGTGAACGTACCTCACCAACAGCACTGCCAAAATGTTGTCTTTTCCTCCACACGTGGATGACTGAGGGTGGACGTGGGAGCAGTCTGAATGCTGTAATCACAAAGCTCATAAATCACACCAGATCACAAGCATGTGCAGCCAGAGTAGTCCAGGGGCCTTCCAAGCTGCAACTAAGCGTGGTAACAGGAAAGTTCCCCCTTACAGAACCTTAATATTCAGAGCTGCTTCAGTTTGATTCACATCAGCTGAGCACTTACATTAAGAGTTGATAGGCTCTAGTTCAAGTCACTTGGCTAGACTTAGAGTAACAAACCCTCTGAGTTATTAATCAGCTATTTCACTATGAGTCCATGCTATCTGATGCCATCATCTTGAAAAAATATCAGAGCAATATTTAACAGAAGTGCTGAGCACGTTCACATTGCTACAGCTTTGTACTGATTTCTGAGCTGGCCATGCTCTGTAGACAAGAGGCAAAACTTGGACAAAATATCCAAGACAGCATCACTATGCTTAACTGCGTTTACCAGCAATGAGACGAGACAGACTGACAGACCAACTCTGCCCTCCTATCTACACCATCTCCTAAGCAAACTCCCACGTTTGCAAACCCCCCATCCAGGTGCAACCAGAAGCTGATCCAACAAGTGTTTGGATTTCCTCCTTTTCATGCTTTCTTCTCATTTCAGTTGTCCGCATACTTTACCACAAATTACCATAGCCCAGGGCACCATGAAAAAGCACAAGCGTCAGTACAGGAATCCTACAACAGCCATTCATAAGTGCACAAAGCAGAGTTGTTTCAGTTGTTTCATACTCTCATTTGCTTTGTGGTCACCTGGAGGAACGCAAGTACAAAAGCTCCATACAGAGCAAAACAAACATCCCCTGGGCAGAGCTCACGTCAGTGGAGATCTCTTAACCTGAAGGTCATATTGTCAGCGCTACAAATGTGCAAACAGCTGCTGACATTTTGAGCGGGTCCGTGCATTGCAGGGTGCAAGATCCAAGGCGCTGCGATTTAGAGATACATCCAAGGCATCAGGGATTCCAGACTCTTCTGCCTTCACAGCTGAGGCACAGTAGATACTAACTATATTTAGCCAGATGCATTACTGTATCTAGCAACAGCAACTGAGTTGGTTTTTTAAAAAATTAAAAAGTAGAACAGCCTAGATATGCATTACAGGTTTCCTAGACAAAACCCCAACCATTCTGATACAAATGTCACAACTTTATAATGTAATACATCTCCCTAAATTCCACTCCCTGAAGAAAAAAAACAAACCCACCACCACCAATTTTGACTATATTTCTTTTTCCTTCTCCAGCCTCTTCACAGCAGGCACATTAAGGTTGATCTCCACATAAAAAGAAACAAGTAGCAACCGAGTGATTCACTGTGATTCAAAGCCTGCTTTTTCCCTTCTAGAGTGCAAATTCATTTGGTTGGCTCCTGCAGTCAGTTCCCAAAAGGCAGGCGTGAAGACTCAAAATCAAGAACAAATAAATAAATTTTACTGGTAATACACAACCCCTCGATCTCGAATTTACTCAAGGAACCATTCCTGAGTTACAGGGCTGTCTTCTGCTCCTCATAATTGACATTCAGTTAGACAATGTAAGATATCAAAGTCCTTTTACATCTTCAGTGATAACTGACAAAAACCACTGAACAACATAGCGACAAAAACAGGTCTATTCCTTAGCTTCATGTACAGCCAGTTCCAAGTTGCCACACCACTGCATTATTAGCTTTTTGCCATGAAACAAACAACAGTTTCCAGTTAGAAATCAGGACAATCAGTAACAACCAACTCCTCTTCAGACAAAAAATGAATTACCTGCTGCAGGATTTAGCAGAATTCTGATTCAAATCAGAACCAGAACAGGCTGAAGCCCTTTATCTCAAGCTTTCCAGATTTCTGCAGTTAGAAATAAGTATTCTATAGCTGTTTAGTCTAAGAGTTTGCTAAGTCAAAAGAAATCTTTTACTACCCACATTGAAACAACTGCTTGCTTATCCTCTCTTTTTCAGATAAAAGTCTGAGAAATAAACAGAACACAGCACTCCACCTGCTAGAACAGACTACACTATGAGCCAATCCTGACCATGCAGCCCCTCCTATTTCCTCTTACTCATTTCTCTTGCTATGATATTATATCATGCCTTTATCATCAAGTCCTTCCCGTTGGTCACAAGATCCAAACAATAAGCCTGCTGCTAGGTGTACTTAGGAATTTCCTCTTTAGCCTTCTTGATGAGGTAATTAGTGCTAGTCTACTATCTCACATAACAGAAATGGGGCCAGGTATTCAATTTTCCCTGGGGAATTCTGCTAATCAAGATTATTAAGATGATGTTTACTGCATTCTTATATGTGTCTGTATATATACGCAAACACACGTGCACATAAGCACAGAGGCATTGGTAACAGTCAACACTACGATGTGAGGACGAAGCAGTAAAGGGACAGAGGAGGGCAGGACTATCGTCAGCAGAGGCAGCAAGCTGTCACACCAGGCTGACCCAGCTGCAGGCACAGCCTCTCTCTCGCACACACTTCCCCAGCCATCTCAGGCTGTCCTGAAGGCACACCCCTGCCCTACCAAACACCTACCCTTAAGCCATATATTCCCACTGTTCCTTTTTCCCCATAAAAACACTAGTGCTTGTGAATGAAAGAACCTGGTTGAAATGGGAAGAAGGCAGAAAGCAAACCATGCTTTTTGCTGGTTTAAAGCAGTTTTCAGCTAACTCAGCTCCCTGAGCTGGCCCACTGCACGGCCATACAGGAACCAGTGCTTAAAGGAGTAGTGTGGATGGGGAAGAAGGAAGCAGCCTTCTTCTGCAGCTTCCATAGCTTACCAGGAAACCACAATTCTTAAGAGTCCAATGTCTAAACCACTCTTGGCTTTGCTTCTTTCTTTTTCTAGACGCTCACCTCCCAAAGTTAATGTGAAGGATTTTCACATTGGTGCTGCTGCAGTGTTATCTTCCACACTTAACTGCCAAGAGAATAGAAATCCCCGGTGGGATGGAATCATCAGCATGCATGTTAAGCACTCTGAGTGCTTACATATGGCACTACAGGGCTGAGGGGAAGCACCAGGTGAGTCAGTACAGCCAGAATTCACAGGATCTACACAAGCCTTAAGCCCAGGCTTGAAAGCAATGACCTCTTCCAGAGATACGAGGAGACCATGCTTTCAATTCAACCAGATGATTTTGTCACGTGAAACTGACAGGCAGCTGACAAGTAGAGAGAGATTTTGTTTTTGTTGAATACGTATGTGCTGGTAAAGAAGCTGTGCTAGACCTACAGATTCAAGAAATGGCACAGTTGGAAGCTGGCACAAAGGAAGAAAGATGAACTTTAACTCCAAGTGTTTTGAGTTTCTTTCTTGAAGGGAAAAAAAACTTCTTATGATGAACATAAAGAACTGTTCTTTGTCCATGTTAATTTTGCAACTTCTGTCTAAATACCAGATGACAAGCAATGTGAAAAAAATATTAAAGAGCAATCCATTTTACATTTGTAAATATGTGAAATTGACTCCAGTTCTTAATTCCTACTCTGTTCACATAGAGTAACATGTTGCATCCCTACTATTTTTTTCAATTAAAAAAACACACATTTAAGTGTATACTAGTATAGGCTTTCTGTCATCAAGTATCATCAACAATAACCTGGGAACAGAATAAGAATCCAAATAACTCCCAGTGAATGAGCTAAGATCATAATAAAGCAATGAATGTTGAATTTAAGAAGTCCACTCTATTTTCAGGGGTTATATTTAGCATCCACACCCATAATGGCATCAAGCTGCCTGCTCAACCAAGGCTCAGACATTTAGCTTTTTTACATGAAGCAGATACTTCAAGTGAAAAACAAAATCCCTTCTTCTCTTTCCTCCTATGCTGTACATAAGTACAGGAAGACATTAAATGAAATAAAATTGCAAGCTTTGTTATAATGCAATATATAGCAGGTATCCTTCAGAAGCTAATAAATAGGATGGAGCAGAATGAGTGCAGTGTTTACTCTGGAGGGGAGAGATAACAAGGCCAAAAAAGCTATGAGGCTGATTTACACAGAACAGCCAACAGTGAGCAAAGCAAGATGGCACTCTGTCCTGGCTGTGATGTGTTCTCAGCATCTGAAAATCCCAGCCTCTCATTTGGAACACTGGTCTTTTTCAGAGCAATACACCCAGGTTAGCTTCCCACATAAATTTCACTCAAATCACTACTGTTATACAAGCACTGCCTTTTCCCAAAGAAAATGAGTTGTTTCAAGCTTTTGTAAAATGCATTCCATTGCTTGAACAACTTGTATGCTCTTCAGAGAAGAGCCTGGCCTACCCAGAGTTTTTCTGTTGTAGGAGGAATTAGTAACACACAGTACCAATTTCACTAGTGTTATAAAAAGGCAGGTGTAGCTCTTGTCCCTTGCGGCTGCCTGGCTCAGACACTCCCCTTTGACAGGTCCAGCAGTGCTAACAGCAGAACATGCCAACACACTGATCTAAGTGACTGGTAGGCTCAGAACAGAGGCGCACAAGAACCGGATTTACATCTCTTACTGGCACTGACTCCTGAATGACCTTGGTCAAGTGTTTTGATCTTGCTGACCCCATCATTCTTTGCAAAGAGAGAGAAGACTCACTTTGTTGACCTGTGAGTAAACAAAACTCAATTCATTAGAAGTTTAAGTTGAATACTTTGTAGCTTACACAATGCAATAGGACAAAATATTTAAGTTGCAACTGTTTCTAAATGAAATCTCCTTTAGTTGATAAAATCAGTACAAGTGACTGCCAGAGAACTTCATGTTCCCTAAAGAAAAAATGACAGCATAACAAATACCCAACAGGATTACAGTAGGAACTGCTTTGGACTTTGGGACAGGACTGTATTTTATTCTACCTCATGAGTGAAGCATCCAACCTTTCTCAGTCTTTTTGTTCTAAGAAAGAAGTTATCTTGCAAAACATGGCTTCGGAGAGAGCTGCCATGGACTAATATACAAGGAAGGAATATGAAAATAATCAAAGGTTACAAACATTTCAAACAGTCAGAAGAAATATTTTCAGTTCAAATCACTTACACTGGAAATTTATGGCTCTCAGATCAGCCACAAGTCACCAGGTCAAACCACAAGTGCTTATCTACCACCTGATGAGATTACATAACACTCAGGAAATGCAGCTATAAAAGCACTGCTCTTGCTACGACCTTCACATGTGAGGGTGTACAGAATTTCTTACAGGATCATGTAGGCCTTAAAGGCCTTAAAGAAAGCAATGGTTTTTGTAAACACCAATCCCTTCCATGCAGTAAGCCTTCGTTTCCTTCCTGGAAAGGATCATCAGTGTTGTATCACTACAGAAAGAAAAAAAAAGTCTATCATCTGTTTGTGAATGCAGAGCAATCTGTGGCTACTGTGCTACAGAAGTTTCAGAAAAAGAAATGACAATATCAGAAAGGCTGATTTCCTCCCCATCACCTTACATCGATGTCTATAAGCCCTCAGAAATACAGCTACTCCAGACAGTCAGAGCTGCACAGAAGGAAATTCCATCCAAGAGAGGCCCAAAACAAAACACAAAATAACTGGAGGATCCTGATAGTATTCTGGTGTTTTCCAGCTCTGCTCACTGTGCAAGTACTACTGGGGCAGTATGTCTTTTAGGGATTTGAACTGCAGTGTTTCTGTTCACTGCAGCAGGCAGATGGTGCCCTTCTTGCAAAGCACGTGGCTGTGCAGAGTCCAACAGTCAAACTAACCTTCCTGGGATGGCACTCATTAGTAATAACACAAGTTCCACTTCTGCAAACAGTAAGTGAAAAGGTCTCCATTACCCACAAGCCATGGACACTTACTAACAAGAAGTCATTTTAAGAATACAACCTTCTCTTAAACACAACCACGCTTCAGTATTCTCTAGGACAACAAATTATGGCTGCTGTGACCATAACTCATGGAAAGTCCTGATCTGCATGAAGCTGCAGTCCGGTATGACATTACCAGCACCTGTATTTAAAAAGGAAGACAGGTGATATGAACATGCAACACTGACGTGTGCTGAGCGATCATCACTTACAGCAATTTACACAACTGCCCCAAAGAGGTGCAGGGAATTATAGGGAATTTCAATTTATCCACAGTTTTCACTGTTTCTCCCCTACAATCCATAAATGTTTCCACTTTCTGAACATTTCCTAACCTTTGGTTTCTAATAAAGGATGAGATAAATCAATGTAGCATTATTATGAACTGCACTGAACACTGACAATAAGCAGTTTTTCCCTGCTTTGTCTGCAGCACTGCAATTATTACACTGGAGGAGGAGGGGGGTGTGGTTCCTCTCCTGCAAGTAACAGAGGTAGAAAACTAGATGACAATTTTATCTACAGAAATAAATGAACAATACTAACATTTTTAAGTCTAATCTTAGGCATTCTCTGCATCCCTCTATTGTTTATACATATTGTTCAAGGAGCATTTTCAGGACTGCCTTTCACTTTAAAGTATTTTTCTGAAATCCATCAGCATCCATCTGATGGATCATATCACTCCCATGTTCACAAATGGCAAGGAGAAAGACGTGGGGAACTACAGACCTGCCAGCCTCACTTGCATCCCTGGCAGGGTGATGGAGCAGCTCATCCTGGGAACCATTTCCAGGCACATGAATAACAAGAAAGTCATTAGTAGTAATCAACACGTATTCACTAAGGGAAACTCACGCTTGAACAACTTGATTAGCATCTAAGATTAAACAATCCAGATAATGAGAGAGAAGTGGATATTGTCTACTCTGATTTCAATAACACCTTTGTAAGGAAAGGCAATAGCAGATAACCAGTTCTAAATTACCCTCATAAAGGATGATGTTTCTTTCTTTAACTGGATTGTGACCATCTGCATACCCATGCCAAGCATCAGGGCTCGCCAGATACTCCAGAAATAAGGAAGTCCAGGTAGGGATCTTTCCCGTGTGGCAGCCAGCCCTTACTTGAGGTTTAGCGAGGGGAGGAACCAGGTCCCATCCCTTCTGGTTGCCCAGGGCAGTTGCTTTCAGCTAGTTCCCAGGGCTGGCTGTGTCCCCATAAGACCAAAGAAAAATGCTGTGCCAGTTTTGTTTGACTTTTAAAAATGTTTCCAAATAAGTTTGCTAAGAACAAATAAATGAAGAAGGCATAAAGAAATTGGTCTCTCAGTTAGCTTGCATATACTTCAAATATCTCAAAACATTTGACACATTAAGTTAGAGGACAATATTACTCACAACAGGGAATATAATTTGTGGGCATCTTGCTCAGGAAAGGGTACTCAGAAACACAGTCTGAACCGAAAATTACTGGAATTAAAATATTCAAGTTCTTATTTCATATTACAAAGGAAAATACATACGTATACCCTAAAAACTTCAACTGCTCAGTATTTCCCCCTTCTGTTCAGATAGGTGTTGGGAGCTAAGATTACTTCATAAGCACACAAATACATGATAGCTAATGTCAGCCACTAAAACTAAAATCTTACCTACCAACATGTAACCGGTTTTGATTGTATTAGAGCTCAGAGTGTAGCAGTTTCACAATCAGCTTATGCTCACTGAAGGCTTTCTCACCTGACACCAAAGCCTCAGCCACTTATTGCTTCCTTTGCCTCACTGCTAAGATGTGCTCAGCTGCCCAAAGGATTGGATCAGATCAGATAGACAATCCTATTAAAAACTAGCCTTTAAAAAAAAAAAACAAACAAAAAAACAGTTCTCAACTAAATCATGGAGTTGCTTCCCAGCACTGTGATACAGGAAGAGGTGGGAAAGGGAATCTGCAGTCAGATTGCCCCAATAGGCAGCAATATGGTCTTGTGTCACAATAAGCCAGTAACAAAACTTTGCAAGAGCTTTTACACCAAGCTCCTCTGACATTTTCTTCTATTTCTCTGACTCCTCCACTGCTCTGAAATTCTGCCGTAAATGCAAGCAAAACCAATTTGGAACAGGCTGCCCAGAGAGGTTGTGAATGCCTCATCCCTGGAGGCATTCAAGGTCAGGCTGGAGGAGGCCCTGGGCAGCTGAGCAGATGACTGGCAGCTCTGCCCACAGCCAGGGGTTGGAACTAGATGATCTTTAAGGTCCCCTCCAACATAAGCTATTCTATGATTTTATGACTCAAAAGAGCTCTAGTATATATCAGAATACTTCAAAACAAAAAAAAAAAAGAGGGCAGGAGAAAAAAGGGAAAGAAAGAGTTCTCAAGGAAATAGGACAGCTACAAGTCACAGTATTGTTGGGGTTTAGAGCATCTAATGGATTGCAAGTTGCAAGGTTAAACAACAATCCTGTCCAGACGCAGTAAGAAGGCAAAGAATCGACTCCAGTCACTAACTAATTTAACTAAAGCAAATCTGCCAACATAATAGAATTTAAGACTCTGAGCTAATCTGTTCATGCTATCAATAAGCCTCTTAGCCAGACAATCATAAGCAGGATGACTATAGGGCATGACTTTTTGCACTGTAATCAATGCAAATAAATGATGAATCAAAGTTCAAATAAAGGACAGTTTTAAACAAAGAATATTAATGGTGAACACCTGAAATTAATTTAGCTGACAACACATTACTCACCATAAAGTAAAATAAGAATGCTTGTGAACTTGCCTAGTTATCTCAATCAATCCAGACAGGCAGACAAGCTTCAAGTCAGCACGTGGCACCTCAGAGGTACCTACATTAACAGAAAGCTAGCTTTCCATGTTTTTCTCTCTCCCAATTACCCTGATCCCACAGCTGAATCCACAAAGCTGACCCCTCCACACAAGAGCAGCATTCCAAGGAGGCAGTGGTATTGCTCATGGAATTTCAATGACACAGACATGACTCAGAAACATGTACCTTCACTGCACAGGCATGGTAGATCACAAACCAGTTCTACAGTCCCAGAATGACAAAGCCGACTACATTAAGTGCACTGCCTGCAACTCGAATGCGTATAAAGACTAGAAAGTATTTATCCTATCTGTTACATTTTTACGATGGCCCTGAAAGATGCTTGGCAAACAGCTGCTGTTTGTCTGGAGTCTATTCCTCTTAATGGCCCTTACACAACACAGAAGTGAGTCTCATTCAAAGCAGAAACGAGGAACAGTACGATCATCACACAGGAAGATGGCACTGTGCCTTTGGTCACTTTACAAGCAATCCGAGCATTATTTATTCCCTATATATAACTGTGATTGTGGTAGCATCGCTAAGCTTCCTACAGCAGCAGAACTTGTTGTACATTTGAAAACACAAACAGCTCAGAAGGGAAACAATCAGTCATAAAAAAAAAGCCTACAGGTAATAGTTCTCTGGTCAACTAAAATACAGCTCCTAATTCCATGTTCTGTTTAATGAGACTTCCTGTATCTGTTCTTGCCTTATGAAAAAAAAAAAAAAAAAAACAACAGCACCTAAAAGCTACTGATAAGTTTTGTAAGAATTGAAATGGGGTTATTCCTGAAGTTACACCAGTGATGTCACTGGCCTAGAATTGGACACTTACTAGAGGAAGCAGTTTTTGTAAACAGAATAGTATTACTGGGTCAGAGGGAAAAACGTTTCTTCCAAAATTTGAAGCAAATAACGTTTTTTACAAACAGGAAACACTCCCCTAACCCTGAGTACCACACACACTGTACAAGATCCAGGTAACTCAGAACAAAAGGTGAGATACAAATGCTACTTCTGATGCTAGTAGCAGGAGTGCTAAACCACCCAATTTTGGAAGTTAAAGAAAAATATTTTAAGGACTCAGCAAAGAAAAGCATTTATAAAAAAACAAGGAAGCAAAGCAAGAAAAAAAATGTAACTTACGCTTTTACTTCCCCCCTATTTCTTCCCCTCTCCCAAGGGAAGGTGTAAAGTACATAGGAAATAATCAAGAAAAAACACATACAGCTATCAGAGAGTGAAAGCTTTGTTTTTAACTTCTTGCCTTTAAATGTTGCAGATACTGCCTCAACAGCACTCGTTCTAAGAATGCTTTTTACTAAACTATTAAAAATCAATAAATCTTGCATTAATGTACTACCATGGCAGATACAGTGGGAAGCTTCAGCATTTTTCCTTCTAACTGCTTCATACTCATACAGTGAAAACAGTACAAAACACAGTTTTGATCAAAAATATTTAACCTGTACTAATTTGTCCAATTCTAATCTCACTCTTCTATCCCTACATGGATTGGTTAGATATTTCAGAACACAAAAGGAACTGTTAGAGGACATGGAAAAGCTATGATCAAGTTACTGCTACAAAAGCAGCTGGCACTGCTACAGGACAGAGAACACATGAAGCAGCAAGGAGCTCAGCTGTGAGCTGCAGCAGAGAACACCAGGAACCTGCAGGCAGGACATCCAAACTGCTCTAGACCGTGTCTTCCATCTGATCTTGTTCTCCGCCACAGGCAACCTCACCAACTCTCATATGCATTCCAGAAGCTGATAAAGTGCCAAATTAACATCCATTAAAATACATGGCAAAACTTGCAGATCACATGCCAGTATTGCTTCACTAGCCAGAACTCTGGATTAAACCAGTCCAACGATCGGACATAGCAGCAATAGCTTCACATTTTACTGAGACTTTATGCATACACAAACAAGGCACACCGAAGGTGTTTACACATGTGCCAAATGACGTTAACACTTTCTCAACACACTAAGAAGTTTTGTTGATTGGTTTGCTTTTCGCCCTACATCCAGAGAGTTAGCTCTACTGCTGTCATCCAACACGTGGTTAAATCTTTTGTTAAGTGAGAACCCATGCATGCAACTGACAGAAACTTTTGTTTTACTTCAACAGAAAGGCAAACTCTATCCATGTATTCAGCTGCCTGGGCTCCTCTTAACACAGTGGCTCACACTAAGAGCTGAGAACTCTGCCTTCCATTACAATATTTACAATATGTGCTCCTCCACAATGATGCTCACTGGAGAACAGAAGACAAACAGCTGTAATCATGGTTTAATATTATATGTGCTGCTAAAATTATTCTTATCTGTTGAAATCAGGCTTAATTGTAACAGGTCACAGTGCTTAAGAGAAGGCACAGCTTTGTGCATCCAGCTTCTGGGGTGGGAAAGAACACACCTTCCACCACACTTCTTGTGGAAGCTCCAGAAGAGCAGTTAACAGAAGCAACGCAGGATCACAGAATATCGCAAGTGGGAAGGGACCAACATGGATCACTGAGTCCAACCCCTGGCTCCACACAGCACCAACCACAACTCAGACCCAATGTCTGAGTGCATTATCTAAACACTCCCTGAACTCCGGCATTTGGGGCCGTGCCCACTGCCCTGGGCAGCCTGTTCCACACTCCCTGCCCTCTGATGCAGAACCTGTCCCTAACCCTCCTCACCTGACCCTCTCCTGACACAGCTCCATGCCATTAAACAACTCCAGTATGGACAGAAGCAAGGGCCCCACTCACGAAACATGAAACTGTGTAATGTACAACAGTAAAAGTATGCACCTGATCATCAAAACTGTTGTTTTTTGTCATTGTTGCTCTCCAAAGGTCTTTACGCCTGTGATTTAATCTCAGTGGACTGAACGGTTCAAATAAGGCTACAGCTGCCAAGGCAGTGTCCACATGGAGCTTCTCACAAAGAAATGCAAGCACAGGAGGAGAAGAAGTCTGGCCTCCCACCCACTGACAGATGCTCCATTCCTTGTACATTTCCTCCTGCTTCCTAATTTTACACAAAACATGAGCTTATCTAAACACGAAGTTCAAAGCAGCCAGCTGCAAATCAGCGGACGCTGAGACTTCAGCCCTGCTAAAAATATAATGGAATATTTTAGTCATTTTAAACAGAACCTCTGAAAGCTATCTGTAATCCCCGACACTAAGGAAACCAAGTCAATATTTAAAGTCCTCCCCAGCGGCTAGGAAAGCTCCCTCTCTAGGGGGGATCCTCCCGGCTGACGGTAGCAGCGCCGTACCTGTCGATAATTTACAGATCCAGTTTAGCGAGCGATCCCCGACCTCGGTGAGCAGCCGAACCCGGCTGCCCCGTTCCATCAGCGGCCGGAGGGGACAAAAGAGCACACGCGAGCGACAGAGCCCGGCTCCCGCCCGCTCCCAGCCGGCCGGCCGTGAAGGTCGCCGGGGGCTGCAGGGAGCGGGAGCCGCGTCGTCCCGCCCGGCGACCCACTTCGCCGCCCGGCCAAGGGAGCGGGCCCCGCGCGCTCGCCTCCGACTCCCGCTCGCTCACCTGCGCTCAACGCGCACCCCCCCCACCGGCTGCAGCCGCTCACCGCGCCCCGCGCACTCACCCCTCTGCGGGCCCCCTGGGCGGCGGGACGCAGGCGGCGGCGCCCCCGCCGGCGGGGGGAGCCCGGCTGCCGGCGGCGGCCACCGCCGGGCCGCTTCGCCCCTCACGGCCGGCCCGCGGCCCGCGGCCCCTC